>NC_068358.1:19049893-19349893 GCF_020536995.1 Dreissena polymorpha | reverse complement strand
ACGTTATTCAGTAATGCCAAATCTCGCTATTTTAAGCCGCGCGCAGACTTATGTAACATTTACTGCAATGTTGTTTACTATTGCATTAGATGAATTGGCAGCCGTACCTATGAAGGACGTGTACATTCCAGTATAAAACATGCAAAAGTTGTCTGCGCTCTTTTTTTGTTTTCATGCAGCCGAATATGATATTTATAGAAATGCTATATGCTGTAGGCAACATGGGAATTTTTAAATTGTTGGTTGAAAAACTAATTTACAGTCTGCTCAAGCTGTATCATGGTCAAGTTTTGAGCATAAACTTAAATATGGCCTGGACCTCCAAGCTTAGGTCAGATTTCTTGCTCACGACATGCCTTCCATCATCGTAAAAACTTTAGCTAGTTATTTTTAAATGGTGAAATTTAATGACCGGGCATGCTGTATTAAGCCTTCAAAGTGTGACCGTGACCTAGCGGGTTATAGACGCGACCCTTCGTATCCATATTAATGCGTGAAATTTGACCATGTAACAAAACTGGTGGTAGCTCGAATTTGACTAAAATACACACGTTTTTAACTCTATAAATTATTTTCCTAATTTAACACTGTCACTCAGGCAACATTCTACCAATCTGGCTATTAAACAAGAACTAACATTTCTTTGAGCATGTCAATACGAACGTCCGAAGTGCATTCGTTAAGTTTCTTAGGTCGTAGTTGTTCCAAGTTTGTCGTGAAGACAACCGACTAAGACTATGCATACAAAGTGTTTGATAATCCATTGTTATGCATGTTTATATTAACATGTGCCACTGATAAGTGTTTTATGTGATATCATAAGTATGTCTACACACAATTTCTATAAGAGTCAACTTTTCATGCTACGACGAGCATGGCTTTGAGCCAACTAAAATGCTCTCAGATGTATTCAAATGTGTTATGGTTTAAACGATGCGGAGAGAACATAAGTTTAATGGTAAATCGCAATGCACCGCTGACATGCGTGCAAACTATTCCCTCAAGGCAGTTGGGTTTCAAGGTTAAGCGCTTGCGTCCTTGAAGAAGCCGATTATTTCCTCCTACGTGACGATGCGCACGTTGATTCTACATAATATAGACTTCATGCAAACAGCTGTGACAATCATGCAAATGACACTTAGTATACATAACAACTAAGTATGCGCAGGCTTTCCAGCAGCACCTTTGAAAAAAACTAGGAGAAAACTAGGAAAATTATTTACAAAAAACTAGGAAAAAACTACTAGGAATATGTAGGAAGGTTGAAACAAAAATTAGGAGTTACTACTAAAAAGTTTATTACCTTTTCGACTTGTCCCTACCTGATTACCACAGTAACTGTACACATTTCATAAAACAGGACTGTTAAGCTGACTAATGGCAATATTCTAGAACGTCACTCGACCTCCGCCTCGACTCAACCTCGACTAAGGGAGGCTCCAGGGCGCCTTTGGTTAGTTTGAGTCTAGGAAGAGATTGGTATTCACAGTGTTTACCTAGTCGAGGAGAGCTGGAGGAGTCGACAAAGCATGAATGTGTTTTGTTGGGCACCTATTGTATACAATCCGTTCAAAAGCAAAATGCCAAAATAATAAGTTTTTTAAAATATACGTGTGTAAATTACATATTCATAGGTGTGAAAAAAAATGTTTGTTTTGAATAACACAAGCGACCCTATTTTTTTTGCGACCCTAAAATTTGCTTTGCTATTTTGAATCGACTTTGTAACAATTTTTTTTGTGTTTTGGGGCATTTTCTTATATTCAACTTTACATAATTAGAAAGTGTGTTGCATAGACATTATGAAGATTTCTGTCTATGGATATCGTTGGTGCATTATTAAGTCGATTGTTTTAAAGTAAAAAGGTTCAATGAAAAACAAACAAAAATATGCTGACCTAACTTCCCTTATTTTTTGGCGATTAAAGTGGAAACAAACACCTGTTTTATCATATACTTGTTATATATTACAATCAAATATTTTAATATGAACATAATTTCATTAATGGTTTTGTTCAATATGGTAATGGTATGTGAAAAATGTTAATGCTATATTATATTAACACCACATGTTTTGTTACTGCTTGCATTGACAAATATATTTTGTCTATTTCAGTGATTCTATAGGTATTTTTTTTATTCTGTACGTATACAACTTGATAAAAAACAATCAAAAGGCAAATGCGTAAGAATATAACAAGGAAATGGGTAGCATAATCTAAGTGCCACTTTATCAGAAACATTATTACTAGTGGTAAGCGGTACCATCATTATTGGTTTTGTAGATTCAAAGTCTTTAGTGTGTGGACTCAGTAAGTAGGCACAATATCTGCACGGTCTGCAATACAATAAAACTATGGTATAGTATACTATTAATACTTGCTATCTTCAGTATAAGCATTCTATCCTCTATGTCGCAAATAATAAATTTTCTTAACACTTACGAAACCACATCACAAACTAAAAAGCCATAGACCTGAACTTACATCGCACCATAAGCATATACAAAAGCTGTCCTTACGTGTTTGAATACCAATGTGAGTGAAGGAGGGGACCGTTAGATAAAATCATGTGTGTAATAATACTGATCGGATTTAACTGAGGTTAGGTTGAGTGGAGGAACGTTTCAGAATATAGCCATAAGTTTCTATTTGTAGTCATCACAGAGCTCAGTCCAACTTTCAGGTATCACCTACGAAGGCTAGACTGTGTGACCAGTGACACCAGACCCCACAAAAACTACCAAATATTGTCAGCTCAACAACCTGAAGGTCCTATTTTGAAACAAAATCTCTAAAACACATTAAAAGACAGTTTTACATTATCCCAAAAAGTGCCAAATTAATGAAAAACTAGGAATTACTAGGAGGTTTTAGACAAAACTAGGAAAAACTAGGAGCACATTTAAAATACTAGGAAAACTAGGAAAAACTAGGAAATACTAGGAACGCTGGAAAGCCTGTATGCGCAGTACATTCTTTGTCCATGCTTTCGAAACCTAGCCCTTATTCATAAAATATAACAAACTAGAGTATCATTGTTCAATTTTAATTGTATGGTCATATTAAAAGTAGCACTGATTTTCAAAACACATAGACATTTAATAACATTCGCACTTACACATTTAAAAACAATAAATAATTTATTTGCTGACGATGACCAAAGTATCACTGTGAGCTTGTACATCACAAAAATGGACTTTAGTAAAGTAAAACAGATTTAACAATATAATCCACATGTTGAAGCTGAATTTACTTTATTTTAGGCCCATCGTTTTATTATTATTATTTTGTGACCTTTAGGCTTGTGACAAGTTGATTAACATCAGCAAACTCCCAAGCACTATTTTCATATCTACATATATGCACCATATCTATGTACACTTTTTCACGGCATATATAACTTTCAGTCAAATTTTCTAGCGCTTTCAAACAAACGAAGACTTGTAGTCGATTTGGTAACAAGACATTTTATGTACACTATTTACAGACTATGTACAAAAACAAGATAGCGAGTAAAGTAACAAAAATACAAAAGTAATGAAAACAAAATAAATCTTCAACGTATAATAAAGAGAGATTCTCTGATATTTTTATAACTATTCGACTTAGGTAAGCTGTAGATATAAATTATAATTAATACGCGAGTGAATATATGCAGACCTTTAAACACAGCTGTCAGAAACAAAATGTTAATGATATAGATCATCATACAAAGTACTATCAATATGTGATACATTATGAAATATTACTTCACAACCAAGCAATTGATAGTTCTATAAGTATAGCAAGTATAAGTAGAATGTAGTCAATTACAAAATCAATTATAGCTGACAAACATACATCAGAAACTGAAGACAAATACAAAGTATAATAATTGACCTATTGTAAACAAGTTACATGTAATCATAACAATTTGATTGGGTTTTTACATGGAAAATGGCCATTATCTTATGACTCGAACAAAATAACAAATGATAATTATCAACATAAATGAAGATACATTTTTAGACGATCCAGGCAGCATTATGCTTAAGTGCAACACACAACAGCCATCACTTACTACACATTATAAATAAATTCTATGACCAAGCTATGTATGTGATAAGCACCAATATCCCATTGCAATTACTTCAACCTGGTGTTGTCAATTTCACTTCAAGAAAACATAGGCATAAGTCTGCTACTTTTTTGAACTACAAAGCCATACTATGAGAACAAGGATGTTTTTCAAACATTCATTTGGGTAACACTCACACAAAGTTCCCAAATTGGGAATAACAACACGGAATGGCAGTTAATTATCACCATTTCGTTTAACAATACATATGATAAATTACACAAACACAAGCAGCACATATTTAATAATACCGGTATTGTGATAAAGACCTTGCTAAAACTTTGCGCAATGTCTGATTATGTGCATTTTAACTGATTTCTGTTTCTTCTATAAAGCAAACAAACAGAAAATAACATGATTGCACACAGAAACAACAGTATTGTCAGTAGAAGTCTAGAGCAAATCTTTACGGTTTCAATATCAGAACCACTATATAAATAAGAATGGTGAGCCGATGAGACTATCACATGGATTCAAATATTTGCAAGTTGCTTGGCACGAGAAAACGAAACTCCACAGGAATGTTCATCTAACACAACAATAACAGCCTACACTTATCCGCAAATTGTCCAGGCAATGTGCGATGTCCAGTTCTAACCACAAACCTCCCAAGTCCTTGTATATTCATACAGACACATGGGTCCATCATGTCATCTATCATCACAATGACCCAGAGCTTCAATGAGGGTCACAGTGATTAGTCTTTTGTCCTTTTCGCGACATCACACAACAGTGTGATGGCTATTGTCGGCCACTGAACCGAAATCTACACAGTTTGGAACTTTTGTGAAGTGGAAATAGGCCGACTTCATATTATCACAACATTATCTCCCAATGAATTGGAAAATAAAACACAAGCACAATAACTACATGACCACCAAAGTTATTGTTCTAGCTGGAGGTGTTTCTAGACTGTCTCTTTGGGAGTATCTTGAAGAATGTGTCGACTAAATGAGCAATGGACCGTAGATTTGTTCAGTTTCTAAATGCTATCAAATCAAACTGCCTCATGGTCTGCGAGTGTTTCCATCTCCTGCAATTTATATAAATGATGATTGCTAGCTGCATAAACATCTTGAAAATATGTTATTATTTTCATACAAAATTTATCTATGTTTGCTTAAAGCGAGATTATACGATTTTGTCAAATATTTATTAATTTATATAAAACGTGTAAAAACTAATTAAACATATATTTCAATATAAACAAGCAAATTCATTGAATTGATATCCCCCGCCAATATGTTTTTTGGACACTCATACCAAGTTTCAATGAAAATCCGCCAAAGCACTTCCAAGATATGGCTCTGGGGACACAAAAAAGCATTTTTTTCAAGATACAAAGGGCCATAACTCTGTTATTAACAGATGGTGTACAATGCCATTTGGCGTGCATCATCCTCTTATTCACATATATATTCATACCAAGTTTCAATGAAATCTGCCAAAGCACTTCCAAGATATGGCTCCGGACGGACGGAAAGACGGACGGACAACGCCAAAACAATATCCCTCCACATATGGCAGGGGATAATTAAAATACAAGTTAAGAAGATCATGTGTCGAAAAATGCGAAATAAGCCAGATATTTATTTCTGAAATCGAAAAAGGCTGTATAGTCGAATTCGCCAGCATGTACATCACGCATGTACGATGTGAACCTAAATTAAGTTTAACGGTTTATTTTAAATTTCTGCAAAGATATCTATTCAAACGACACACGAACACTAACTAAACAGACGAATGCTTCTGTTATTGTAGGAAAATATGTACGAAATATCTTTGTCACAATCAGCTCGGGGCGCTAATTTGTCTTTGCTGCATTTTATGAAATTCGTCTTCAATGTATAATTTTTCTAGCCTATTTTGTGTTATTGTAACATATTTTATCAATATATAACAATTTAACATTTCTAAAAAATCGTATAATCTCGCTTTAAAGAACAAATAATCATCAGAAGACATCAAATGTATGCAAAATGGCTAAAATAAGCATTTAAATGCCAATATGGTAAAAGCAGAGGGACCATTATTATAATATTTCCAGAAATTACAAATGTGGGAACATAGTATAAGCAAATTTTGTTTGGTATGTACATCTTGTTAGAAATAAGTGTAATTACCGCATACATAATCATAAGCAAGGCACTTCAATGCTAAATTGAAAACAAATTTTAAAGTTTCTTACAGGTTCTCGTGTTATATGACAAGATTCGTCTTTGTTTAAGGTGGTTCTTCTATATACAGGGTTGTCAAAGTTCAAGGTCTTCTTGTTGTTTGCCTTATAGCGTCGGAATACCACGAAGCCAACCTGATAATGTTTAAAATGCAAACATGAAGATTGGAACTCTTTATACAATAAATAAAACTATAATTGAAAACATTGGTATAATTTAGAGCTCACCCAAAACCATACACTTTTTGTTATGTTAAGAAAATATTCAATTTAAACAAGTACTAAAGAAAACACGAGATTTTTTTAAATTGAAGAACAGTGTACTCACAAGAAAAGCTACAATAATCAGTGAAGCCACTATAGCGGCAACTATGATCGTAATGCGGCCCATTGACTGCGCTGACTGATCCCCACTTCCACTAGCCGACTCTGTTGATTCATTCTTAGGTGCCTGGGTGGTGGTTATGATAGAGTAGCCTGGCTTCTGGGTTGTTGACACCACTGTCGGTTTTGCAGTGGGGGGCGTGGTGGGGGGCACGGGGGCAGCGGTCACATGGGTGCAATCCTTGGCCAGAGTCTTGTTTACATCATTGCAGCTCTTGATGCATTCCACTGCCATTGGCTGGCTAGTGTTGCGGGGTGTTGGGAAACACATGCCATCACAGGACAACTGGCCACACAGGGTCTTGAATGTCTTCAGATGAGCTGTAAAATAGAAGCAAATAAATATTAACGTAAAGGTTTTTATATTATGTTCAAAATATTTTTTTAAATAATAGCTGATGTAACCTTTTGAAATATTATATTTTTACTACAATAATTATTAATAATGAATTCATTTCAGACCTAAGTGTAAGATAGCCACATTTAAGAATTTGTGTTTATTTTCTGACATTTTGCTTGATAAACAGTGTCTTTTTTATCCCCACAGAGAAAAAGTGGGGATATTGTATTGATGTGCGTCTGTCCGTCCGTCCTGGCCACCTGCTCCTCCTACACTATTAGCACTAGAACCTTGAAACTTACATACATGGTAGCTATGAGCATATGTGCGACGGTGACAGTGATGGAATTTTGATCTGACCCCTGGGTCAAAAGTTATGGGGGTTGGGGCGGGGCCAGGTCAGAGATTTTCACTCATTTTTTTATGTTATTTTACATAAACTTCTTCATTTCTGCACCGATTTACTTCAAATTGATACTGAGCCTCTCTTATGACAATACGGTCAATCTCAACTATGCATGGCCCCATTACCAACCCTGGGGCGCCCCGGCCACATAGGCCACGCCCACCCAAAATTGCCTTTTACTATAATTTCTTCATTTCTACACTGATTCACTCAAAATTGATACTGAACCTCTCTTACGACAATACGGTCAACCTCAGCTATGCATGGCCCCATTACCATCCTTAGGGCGACCCGCCCACATAGGCCACGCCCACCCAAAATTGCGTTTTTACTATAATTTCTTCATTTCTACACTGATTCACTTCAAATTGATACTGAACCTCTCTTATGACAATACGGTCAATCTCAGCTATGCATGGCACCATTACCAACCCTGGGGCGCCCCGCCCACATAGGCCACGCCCACCATAAATTGCCTTTTACTATAATTTCTTCATTTCTACACCGATTCACTTCAAATTGATACTGAACCTCTCTTATGACAATACGGTCAATCTCAACTATGCATGGCCCCATTACCAACCCTGGGGCGCCCCTGGGTCAAACATGCGGCGTGGGGATACGCGTCGGCCTCTGCCGCGCCATTTCTAGTTACAATATTGTGCAGTAAAACTGCATCTTCTTAGTACTCACTAGTATTCTGCTTGAGAGGGTGGTAGACCTTGATGTCCATCACAGAGTAAGAGCCGATGTTGAGGGTGCGAGGGGACTGGCCAGTCACTTTGTGTACGGAGCGGATCGAGTTAGTGCTCCAGTCTGTCCAGTAGACAGAGTCCTCAAATACAGAGATGGCAAATGGCTTCTGAATTTCCTTGGCGTCTTCAAACATAAACCTAGCGTTCTTCAGGTTCATGTCGGCCACACCGATCTTGTGGAGCTTGGAATCAATCCAGTAGACCTTCCTGCTCACGTAATCTGTAAGACGTGAAATAGCTTCCACTTGTATCGTCAAGAGTAGAAAATATTTCTTCAATTTGTATTCTACACTAACATCAGTTGACAAAATTGCTCAATTAAATTCTATTAGAAAAGAAATGGACATCATACATGCTGGTAACAGATGAC
This sequence comes from Dreissena polymorpha, assembly GCF_020536995.1. Taxonomy (NCBI): domain Eukaryota; kingdom Metazoa; phylum Mollusca; class Bivalvia; order Myida; family Dreissenidae; genus Dreissena; species Dreissena polymorpha. The sequence goes on along the minus strand of NC_068358.1, from coordinate 19,341,343 downwards.
GTATTAATTAAGTACAGATCAAAGCCTACCAATAGTTATTCCGTTTGGCCAGCCCATCTGGTGGTTTTCAACCTTGGTGAGGGCAGTGCTAGCGCGGTCAGGACACACACCATTCATGCCACACATCTCAATCCTGGCATTAGTGCTCCAATCGGTCCAGTACATGTTTCTGAATGAGAACAAGGAATAATAACGGTCAACAAAAACAGATTTTGATCTCAGAAAAATCTAAATTTGTTTGGAATTACAAATAAGGTTCATGCACCACAAAGTTCAATCAACAAACTCAACTTACCCATATTCTGGATCAACAGCAATGGCTCTGGGATCACTCAAGTTGTCCTGAATCACAATGTGTTTGTTTTTCCCATCGTAGTCAACCACCATGATTCTATCAGACTTGAACTCTGTCCAGTAGATACGCTTAAAGAGCCAGTCTGCTGCAACCCCTTCTGACGAGAATACTTCCTCGTGCTCCTTGACAATATTTGTAGGTGAATCTATAGTGAGTGTGTCCTTGCTATCCTTGATAGTGGCTCTGAAACAGGTGATAGATGTCCGTACATTTTTTAAAGTACTATTTTTCAACAGTTGTGGATGGGTCGAGCCTTAAGTTTATGAGACAATAAATTTCTGTTTTGGGGACAAAATTCACAATTTTTGAGGACCAATGCTTAGTAATGATGTAAAATCCCTGATGCCACATTAACACATTCGTGAAAGAATGTATCCCTCATGGTTGTACAGTTAATGTTTTTTTTACAAAGGCACAGTACATTTCTGAGAATAATGATGCACTATTTGAAATGAAAGTGCAATCTTACTTCTTGATGGTATCTTCGGCACCATCTGTCCAGAACAGAAGTTTATCTTCATGGTCAAAGTCAATGCCGATGCTGTTGTGAGTGCTCTCTACTACAATGTCCATGAACGTGGAGTCAGCGCGGAGTCGTCTTATATCTCTTCGGTTGGCAAAGATCAACCAAGGTTGCTCTGCAACAAAAAGAACTATATAGTGAATACAGTAAAGGCTTTAAACAAAGATAAAAATTGTGCTGCACATTTTGGTACTTTCATCTTTTCATAGCTTTGACACTTTTAACTTGCTGTGACGATAACAAAATAATAAGCACCTATTAGCTGTTTTAAACACATAATTTTTTTTAACATGATCCTTGCAAGAATATCCTACCTTCTGCTCTACACTGGGTAAGTTTCTCCTTCACATATCCCGCATAGCAGTCGCAGTGGAATCCACCATGAGTGTTTGTACAAATCTGGGAACACATTCCATCTTGTTGACACTCGTCAATATCCTTGCACAATCCTTCATGCATCTGGTAGCCGGAAAGGCACTCACAGCTTGCATTGAACTGGCGGTTGGGCAGCGGCTTTGTAATGCACCTGGCATGATTTCCGCACTGTGTGTGGCTGCATGGGTCCTTCTCTGGAAACAGAAATATTGGAGGTTATATAACGCAGTGTGCCGGTGATCAAAGTTGGCAAAAGCATGATCCTGCACTGGAAAACTCTTGATGAGATTTTCAGTACCGCATAGGTGAGCGATTCATTTTCATGATTTTGTGCAAAAATAAAACAAGTTTTACTATTATTTTTTATATCAATGTTAAACCAGAAAGCTCGCGGATGCTTTGTTTTCATTTGAGTTGTTACACGTGTCCATTACAATCAAAATTAAATACATTACATCATAATCCACAATGTACATGCAAGACTAGAAGTTAAAGTAAAAGCTGAGAGGAAAAAAGACATCACTAGAAAATCATCAGACAAGATTTTACAGGTACACCAACAATTGATTTTACCAACTTATAAATTATAAACATAAGATTATTCGTTTTAAACCACACAATTTAAATCTACATAGAACATTCCAATAAAATAATAATACAGTAAATTTCTGACACAATTCAGGGATACAAATAAGCAGGAGCCTGTGAGCAAAAAACCCTCCTTTTATTATTCAAAAAGTACCAAAAAAATGTGTGTACCTTTCTTTTTTTCTTTACTATATTAAGTATAAGGACATAAATGTAATAGAGATACTGATAGTATTGTTAGTGTATACCTACATAACTTGTATGGATATTTATATTGATGGTATATGATACTCCGGTATATATATATATATATATATATATATATATATATATATATATAATATATAACTGACCAAATCCGTTATGTTTTTTTATATGTCCAATTAGGGCTGTAACGAATACACTAGGAGACGAATACGATACGTATCACGAATACAGGGTGGCGAATACGAATATTTATTCACGAATATGAATTTCAATGAACAAAAGTAATACTGACAACTTGACATGACATTATATAGTACGAAACTATGAGTATTTGTCAATTTGATTAATTGAGTATCATTGCATACTGAAAATATGCAATACAACACTTTGAAATAACAAAACACTGACCAGTACTGCTTAAACTTTTAACACAGTTTAAATAAAAACATTACTAGTACCAATAAAATCCTTGAGTAGAACAATTAGGAACTTGACATGCTAGGTTCCATGTTTGTTGGTAAGTTCCACAATCATTGTCGTAAAGATAAACAAAAAAGAAATTCCATCTGCTAATCCTTTGTGTGCATGTTTGAGCCCCAAATCACTCGTATTTACCTAAATTAACATTAAACAACAATCGAAAGATTTTTCAATTCAATGTCGTAAATATTTAACCGGTGCCCATCATTTTTGTTGATAAAATCACTGTGTTACATAGTGGGTGGGGTAAACATGATGAAAAACGCTGGAATAAGGAGAAGAACATTTAAATGCAGGGTTTTTCCGTTTGCATGCTAATTGTATTAATATTGTCATTTAATCTAAAAGAAAGTCACCACAATATTTAAAAATTGTAATGTAATACGCTTTTTAGGGCTTTGTTTTATATTAAATGCACACTATCGACCGCAGATGATAAATAACACTATCCACACCACTTACAATTATAATGAAATTAATACATTATTATTGTTGAAATATAATATATTTAATTCTTACTATCAGAAAGAATACGGCTAATTTATTGTTTTGTTTTGTGGAATTGTCAGTATTTAGTCTTCAGATCACGTTTACTCTATACTTATAACTACATCGTATTTTTATGACGAGAAAATTTGATTTGATTTGTGTATATACATCTATTTGGTACTTAATATGATATATTTGCACTACATTTTAAGAGTTTTAATGTTTATTTCGGTCATATTACCAATTTATTGACTAAACAAGAACCCTTTATACATGTTTGACGTTACTGGAACTAGTGTTTTTTGCCAACCAGTGAGTGCGCATGCGCGGAAAATCCTGAATGTAAACAATAAACTTCACCTGGTCAGTGAACCTTCATTTGTAAGGTAATATACGATGATAATACTTTCAAACTTGAAACCATGTTGTTTGTATTCGTCAAATATTCGGTTAGGAAGGTGGCGAATAACGAATACGATTCGTCCACAGCCATATTTGAGTAATTCGAATGTATTGTTACAGCCCTATGTACAATCATGTTGTAATGGAGATGAATGTTCAAAATATACATATAAAAGGTCTTAACATAAACTTCAGGTGAAATACTTGAATAAATTGCACTGATAATACTTTTTTACTTAAGCTGTGAGCCAAATTCAAAATAAAAAGAGAAAAATGGCATGCAATATGGAAAGGAATCAGTAGAATATCACAATACATGTCAGACACTGAGATCTACAAATGATATGTCACAGTGCAAAAACATACCAGTTCCATTTCCAAGATGGGCTGAACAAAACAGAAATACTTTATATATATATGTTGGTTTTGGCAAAGCATTGTGCCTGTATTATACATTAATGACATGATGTGTTTGGCAAGTTTTTTTTAATGAGATGTGTGAAAAGCATGAAGTGCTCGGACAGTGTTTTCCAAGATGCATGAAAGCTTTTAAGCAAAAACACATGGTATATTGTACGAACGTGATCAAGCAGTTAACATACTTTTGCAGACTGCCATGGTCTCGTCTTCTCCATGCATGCAGTGACTGATGTGGTCACAGACTTGGTCCATGCTGATGCACTTAGTTCCGTCCTGGTAACAGTCAAAGCCACCACTCACCTCACAGGTTTGCTTCCACACTAAAAACAAATGATCCAGATTGATACACAAGCACTCATTCAACACAGACACAAAAACTCTAGCAACCAATCAAAATTCTTCAAGCATAGTAAGTTAGAGGAGTAGACGAGTTCACATACCTGTTGAGCAGTTATTTTCGTCTGACCCATCCATACAGTCATTGTTGTGGTCGCAATGCAAGGTCTTGGCAATGCACACATTGTTGGAACACTTGAACTGGTTCTCAGTGCAATTGTAAACACCTGCAACAATACAGTGAACACGTGGTTAACTTACAATTAAAAAACACCTAGGAAAGTTATACCCACATTAAAAATCGAGATTACAATAGGTTAATTTGAAGAAAATAATTAAAACAATTCCATTACAAATTTGATTCAACAAAATTGCAAAACAGTTGCCTCTGTTCAATAAGATATCCTTACATTTTGATTCCTTTCCTTCGTCTGAGCTGTCAGTACAGTCTGGATCACCGTCACATTGCCAGGACTTGTGGATGCACTCGCCAGAGTTGACACACTTGAACTCAGTGGTTTCACACTGTTCTGTACCTGTACTAGTGGGCTCCGAGCCTGTGCAGTTATTCTCATCACTGTGGTCTGAGCAGTCAAAGTCGCCATCACAGCGCCATGAATGGTCAATACAGCGACTGCCGTCAGTACATTTGAATTGCTCAGCGCCGCATGATTTGGCTTAAAAAATAATTTTAATATAATAGTTTACTTCATTCATACAACATGAAGTGATTACTTGATTAATAAAAAATCAAGTTTTCTATTTATTGTCAATCAGTCAGTCAATAAATAATTATATGGAATTTTCACACATAGGATTGAAACCACAAATAAATAAGCCAGAGATGTTTTTGACAAATAAATGACATTGATGAGAATATTAATTTAATAATGTTACTTGATAAATACTTGTACAATTTACAAGAGTTCTATATTTTATTATTTAGTGATCAAGTATCAATCCAAGTATCCTGTTAGACTATGGTCGGATCATACAGTTTCAATATTGATATTAATAATGGAATGGGTCTGAATGTTGCCAGATTTAAATATACAATAATATTAATGTTCAAATACCATCACACTCTTGTTCATCAGAACCGTCAAGACAATCAGCATCTCCGTCACAATGCCATTCCTTGGAGATACACTGCCCATTGACGCAGGTGAACATGGCCTCACCACAATGTCGGTCAACTGTTAAGCAATATTTTCATTAGACAACATAATTCATTTAACAAAATTTTAACAAGTGTTAACAATTGTGAAAAGCATATATGTATCAAAAGTAGAGTGTGCTTATGTGTTTCACCAGTTTCATGATGCTCCAACAGTAGTTTCTTTGCTATACTCTTTTCTTAAATATTGATTTCCTCATTTTAAGTAAATGAAAATATATAATTTAATTCTATCTGCCAAGGTAACAAGTTTAAGCATTCAGCCTTTCAAAGGTCACCTGCCCCATTCCCCTAGGAGTGAGACTTTGCCCTAATGCTGCTAATTTGCATTGTTACATTTTAAAAATAATTGTGCATTCACATTATTCTATTAGTTTTTGCAACCCGTACCAAATATAGGAGTACTTACTGACAGTGCAATTGCTTTCATCACTTCCATCTGAGCAGTCGTCCACCTCATCGCATTTCCAGTCATTATCAATGCACTCTTTATCTGCTGCACAAAAGAACTGTTTTGGAGTACAAACTGACTGCAATGCTGCAAATGGAAAAACATACAAAAGATTTCAATAACATATGAATATAGACACACTTTAATGTATATTTATTAATTTATTTAAAAAAAATCCTACCAATGTGTAATTGACCTTGCAATTATTTATTATTGCATTTTAACTTAAGTTTCAAAGCAAGCATTGAGATTTCCATGAATTGTTTACCTTCACAATTCTTTTCATCTTCTCCGTGCTCACAATCTAATTCTTTGTCACATCTCCACTTAGTTGGTATGCAGGTGCCATTAGTTCCACAGGCAAATTCTGATTGTGCACAAGTCTGAGCAGCTGCAAGTAACAATTATGTCATGTAGAATCGAGAAGTTTTATTTTTTTTTACTTTAAAGGCAAAAGAAGAAGCAAATAGATTAATATAATTTTGTTTATTAATAATGTTTATTAAAATTATGATTCTATAGAGTGGTTTTCTTTTCTAATTAAACATCCATGAGGTCACAATGACCTTAAATATTTTAGGGCGTATCAATGTTACTTTGGTTGAGAAACATCTCGACACATTGGCAATCAATATTCCTTTTAATACAAATAATAACTATACACAATTCTATCTTTAAAAATGTAAATATCTTAAATCAGAAAATTAAAAAATCCAATAAAGTATTATTTTTGTTGTTGCATTATATTTTACGGTTTTAGTAGGGCCACTTTTTTTAAGATTTTGTATAATTAAGCACTAAATGTTATCAACAAATAATAACAATGCTTCTACTATGCATGCTTACCTTAACTATATTGTGTCATCTAACAATTACATGTCATTTCATTTAAAAAATAACTTTAATAAGAAAATGTATCATAATCTAATACATTAAGAATCCAAATATGATTATATGCATGCGTTACAATTTAGTCAATATAAATTGCCGCCATAGTCTTTTGATATTCAATTTTTTGCTTTGGCAGACTCTTGGATTTATTCTGAACGCGAATTATTTCATTTTCAGCTACATTACAATTGTGCTGGTTATTTTGTACTTTGTTTATAATAAAACTTTATTAAGTTTCAATAATGTACTAAATATTAGTTTCAATAATGTACTAAATATGTTTCAATAATGTACTAAATGTTCGGTGCCAAAGTAATTAACATAAGAGATCAACGCCTCAGATAACATCCAACTCAATATTTCATCATCATTCCCTACCAACATTGTTGAATTAGAAACCGCATACCAAGGTTAACGAAATACGCATTTCTATTGGTCTATTTTGTCAGACCATTCCTTACTCAGCCAATCAAATTAAAGTTGACGTTTTTTCGTGACCCGGTTTTCCAGTGAATTAAATTTAATATCGACATTCCATAACCACACCCCCTTTTAAGTTCGCATGTTTTCTTTCATAACTTTCAAATGAGAGAAAGTTAATATGAAAAGTTATTATAACATAGAAAAGATAACGTACGACAATTCAATTCATCCGAGACGTCAGGACAATCAGCATCCCCATCACATTTCCAACTAAGCGGCACACATTTATCCCCCGATGCACAAGCCATTTGTCCATAGCTGCAAGTTTCTTCTAATTTTACTGTAAACAAGTAATAACACATTATATATATATATTTAATCATAAAGGTACACTGAAACTAAAACAAATCAAATAACCACTCGACCGTAAATTTTTAATTTGCAGTACAACTTTCGACCGATATTCATAGAATTGATAAAGAACAATATACCTTGTTGATTAATAAAACAGCAGAACGAAGCAATACAAACACCAATTGATATAAATTAGGTCGGTGAAAAAACTCAAAACTTGAAAACAGTGACATTCCGTTGTGTTGACCTAAAAAATCGTTTGCCGGCCGGCATGTCACTCGATTTATCTAAATTATCAGAAATTTTACTTACCGAGTCCGAATAAACAGAATCCAACGAATAACAGCGACAATCGTCGATGTAATATTTCCATTTCCTTCTACACAGGTATTTTATTTTTATATATAAATGTAGTTGCAGTGTTATGAATTTTCTTAAAATACTGAACGACACAACTATCAATGTGTTTGTGTATTGCAAGCGACCGTGCCGTGAGTAGCAATGTGCGTCACAGTCGTCAGGTTGTAGCAGCCAATGAAATACTATGGCGCGATGGGGTGATCGAAACTAAGCGATGTGGCTGTTCTGTTTAACGGTCGCACCTACTTTGGCTCATTGGAAATCATTATACGCCCGTTTATGACGGGACGTATTATGGTATACCCCGCGTCTGTCCGTCCGTCCGTCCGTCTGTCCGTCCGTCCGTCTGTTAATGTCGTACGCTACGTCAAAAATCCTTTGACAGATTTTCTTCAAATTTTAACACAATCTTAATATTGATAAACCCTGATCCCCTTTCGTTTTTGACGGAATTCTGAATTGTCGTTCCAGAGTTATGGGACTTTGTTCGTCAAAATTTCGTGATTTCATTGAATGTCCTACTGTAGCTCAAATATCCTTCGATGGATTTTTTTCAAATTTCAACACAATCTTAATATTGATAAACCCTGATCCCCTTTCGTTTTTGACGGAATTCTGAATTGTCGTTCCAGAGTTATGGGACTTTGTTCGTCAAAATTTCGTGATTTCATTGAATGTCCTACTGTAGCTCAAATATCCTTCGATGGATTTTTTTCAAATTTCAACACAATCTTAATATTGATAAACCCTGATCCCCTTTCGTTTTTGACGGAATTCTGAATTGTCGTTCCAGAGTTATGGGACTTTGTTCGTCAAAATTTCGTGATTTCATTGAATGTCCTACTGTAGCTCAAATATCCTTCGATGGATTTTTTTCAAATTTGAACACAATCTTAATATTGATAAACCCTGATCCCCTTTCGTTTTTGACGGAATTCTGAATTGTCGTTCCAGAGTTATGGGACTTTGTTCGTCAAAATTTCGTGATTTCATTGAATGTCCTACTGTAGCTCAAATATCCTTCGATGGATTTTTTTCAAATTTCAACACAATCTTAATATTGATAAACCCTGATCCCCTTTCGTTTTTGACGGAATTCTGAATTGTCGTTCCAGAGTTATGGGACTTTGTTCGTCAAAATTTCGTGATTTCATTGAATGTCCTACTGTAGCTCAAATATCCTTCGATGGATTTTTTTCAAATTTCAACACAATCTTAATATTGATAAACCCTGATCCCCTTTCGTTTTTGACGGAATTCTGAATTGTCGTTCCAGAGTTATGGGACTTTGTTCGTCAAAATTTCGTGATTTCATTGAATGTCCTACCGTAGCCGTCCGTCCGTCCGTCTGTTAATTACCTTACTACTTCATTGGCGAACGACGGGCGTATCATGCGCTCATGGCGCAGCTCCTCAGTTTTTATTTGGTAAAAACCCATTCGCTATCGTTGTCAATATATCACTTTTTTTTTTGCAACAATCCTCTCTTGAAATAATTTTTCTCATTTGCTTTTTGATAAAACAGAATGAAATAGTGGTTTAAATTATATCATCGCATCTATTCATCATCATCATCATCATCATCATCATCATCATCATCATCATCATCATCATCATCATCGTCATCATCATCACCACCACCACCACCACCACCACCACCGTAATCATCATTCCCTTGATCGATTTGATCAAAGGGCGGAAATGAGAGACGACGATACAGGAATCCTGCTCCAGTCAGGTCTGTTGTGTGCTGCTGAGAGTAATTCATTCATGGGAAGGGACTCCACTCTTAAATTGTCCATCCAGCTTTTCTTCCGACGGCCTAGACGTTGACTTCCCTCTAACGTGCCCTGGAAAACAGTCTTGCACAGAGAGTCGTGCCTGGTGACGTGTCCGAAACAAGCCACCTTTCGTCCTTAGACAGTCGCCAGTAGAGGCTCTTGTAGACCAACAAGTGTTGGTCTTCTGCTTCGTGTAGGAGATTAGAAGCATTCTTCGGAGAAATTTATGTTAAAATGCCTGTATCCTGCGTTCTGTATCATCGTGAAGCGTCCAAGTCACACCGCCGTAGAGTAGGATGTAGACATCGAGGGACTTGTAGAGCTTGTACTTGGTGGGGAAGGTGATGGAACTGATTGTCCACAACCTGCTCAGTCTGGCAATCGCTGCGCATTCATGAATTTTTATTTATTCATAATAGAGAGGTTCATTGGTGCTTAATGAACCTTTTTGATTTCTGTTTAATGAAGGGACTTTATTCAAATGAAGATTTCCTTTAGGCGGAAAGTGTCGTCCATGATAAGCCTGTGCGGACTCCACTGGCGAATCTGAGACAACACTACGCACATGCATTAAGTCCCGTTTTCCCAGAACGCGATTCATGGATTTTACTGTCAAGGGAGATGAATCTTGCATATAAATGTCATGGTATAACTGGAGTTGTCTTAAAAAATTAACAATGAGAGCTGGTAGTGATGTTGCTTTCTTTCCTCGGCTGACATTCCAATATATAAACCTTTTATAATAAAAATCTGACTTAATCTTCAAAATTACATAAATAATACATTAGAAAATAAGTTCAACGATGAAAAATGCAAGAAAATTGAATCAGAAATGAAAACTATGTTGGAAACAAGTTCATTTAAATTGTGATCCCAGAACTAAGAGAACATGGAATAAGAGAAAGTAACAGTGTTTTATTTTGAACTCGTAGCAGTCATGATCCAAACAGGTTACTGTTGTTTACTTACTCTTTGCAGAGACGAAATTAAATTTGCACTGCACGACAGTGTCTTGAAGTGGAACAAGCCTTCAGGATTAAAGCCATCGAACTGGACCGTTGAAAAGTATTGCGGTGGTGAAGATGGAAGGTGAAATGGTCGAAGCCATAGAGAAGAGTGGGGGTTAGGAGAAAATATACTTGTTAAACGACAACCATTGTACACGCTTTACGTCTTGTCATATTATCTACGATGCTCAACTGACTTATAAATGGAATATCCAAATACAGAGAGGAGATATGAATCATGTCCCCAATACAACATGGTTATCAAACTGGTTCTTAAAGAGATCTGAGTATCGTTTTTGATCGCGTCACACGCGTTATTGTACTGGTTATAAGACCGAATTCATTCAACATATTCACGTAATAATTTTAAACAAAAATTCTCGACTTTACATTTTCGAAATTCGGTGGGTTTTTTTGGCGGGCATAGGGCGCGAGCTCCGTCGCGGTTAGTATTTTGTGTGTAAGTTTCACATTTTGGTCATGTTTTGAAAAGTTCTAGGTTAATCTTCCTTAAACTTAACACGCATATATAGTATTTGATTTTCATCCTACGACAAAGTTGTGAAATTTGTTTGGCTTTACCGCAAAATATTGCAAATCAAAATGCATTGATGTCATTTTCATCTATTATGGTATTTAAGGTTTTAAATAATCTCTAATATATTCATGCTTAGAAGTCTTAGAGAAGTCGTTACAATATAATTTACTGCATATCATGACGTAAAGCCAACAAACAAAAACACACTCGAACAATTGTTTCGTGCATGTTTTTTTTGTTGTATCTTCAAAATAAAAAAATAAACATAATTAGTGTGTGTTCTTGATGTATTAGTTTAGATATTTCGAATATGGGACACAGTTTTGGAACAAATATGTTAATGGGTGTTTTCTTTGATAATTGTCCCAGTTATATCTTTTAATGGACAGGAATTATGTAACCAGTACCCGTATTCAAAAACATATTATTCGACTTAATATTAATGAAAGGAACCAACTTGTTCAGAGTCTGAATAAATGCGGGATATAAATTTTGCTTACCCTGGTATGTCATAAATAATTTGTGCCAAATGAAGAATTGTGTAACTACAGATTTACTGATGTTATATTAAAATGTTTTATATTATTGCAACTAAACAGTTTAAAAAATATTTTTCTTACTTTAAGGCTCAATTATACTCATTGGTTGGTTAGTACGGTCCTAGGTGAGGGACTACTTAGTGCATTAAGTACGTTAAATCAAAACGACACGACTCCCTATGTGTACACAATTGTCTTAATTACGAAGACGATGCAAGTAAACAGGATTTTAATGAAGGATGTAAACAGATCTTGATATGTAATCATGAGACAGTTCGCAGACGAAACACGATCTTTCGGTACGAACAATTAATTAATTCAGCCAATGGCAAATACAGCAGTATATAAACAATTAATATAAACACACTTCTTGATATCAGATTGCATTGCAAAGTAAAAATATGGTTACATATTTCACAATAGTTTTAACATATAAATAACAATATTATATTTACCATAAAAAACACAATCTGAAAGACAAATACTCATATGCTATATATCCGTGTACAATATATAATATAGAAGATATAATTAACATGGTTTTGAAATGAAAACTTTAAACAACACAACTTAAAACGTGATTAACTAAGGTTTTACTCCTGCTACTGCAGTGTCTCTCTCTGTGAACATATTACCCATCAGATTTTAATACCGTTTTTTAAATAAAAATATATGCCAATTAATAATGTTGGATTAAATTGAAATTAACATTGTTTTTGGATATTATTTAGAACTTTAAACATGAATATGTTTACATCGACAACTTTTTATTGTCAAACTCAAATTATATGTAAAAAATAAAAATACAGAAATTTACATGGTGAAGTAGTGTCCGGTCCCCTAACGGGTAAAGTAAATAACGTATAGCAGCAAATCGTATACATTTTGCAAAATAAATGAATGAATTAAAACAGACCGTCGACAGCTAAAAAAAAACTTAAAAATAAAAGCGCAAACTTATTTCTGGATTTGTGATCATGATATATTGTGATCGAGAGCGTTCGATTATAGGGGAGTGTTCAAATCGCCATTTGTGAAGGCCGGGTTGTTTAGGCCAATATCGATAGCTTTCTTTTCTTCAAACTTCACTCCATTCTCCTTGCTCGAGGTCCCCGAGGATTCCGTTGTCACGGAGACGTCGTTGTCTTGGATACCCTCCTCTATGCCTTCGAGTCTGTCCATTTCCTTCAAGTCGGCCTGCGAAAGATGGTCCACTATGCCGGCCCCGATCGCATCCCCTAGAACGTTGATGGCTGTCCGAAAACGGTCGCTGGAAAAGAGAGCCGCACACATATCAATTATATGAGTCGTGTTCTGAGAAAACTTGGCATAATGCATGTGCGTAAAGTATCGTCCCAGATTGGCCTGTGCAGTCCGCACAGGCTAATCAGAGACGACACTTTCCGCCTAAATTGAATTTTTGCTAAGAAGAGACTTCATTTAAACGAAAAATGTAATAAAGCGGAAAGTGTCGTCCCTGATTAGCCTGTGCAGACTGCACAGGCTAATCTGGGACGACACTTTACGCACATGCATTATGCCCAGTTTTCTCAGAACGCGACTCATATGTACATGCTGTAAACGAGTTTACTTCGTTTGGGAGAGAGAAATTTGCTGAGTTGCTCAATAAATTAACGTTGAACTGTTACGAATTCTCGCATTTACATAAAATTTACCTGTTTAAGATTTTGACGAATTAAACCGCGATACATACGGCATTTTTAATCAGACAAGGCAGAACATCCGTATGGAGCCTTTACGATTTTGATGGCCTTTAGTAATGTTTTGGAACAGAGCATTCTCGGAAATGTTACAGTAAAACAATAAACAGTAAACGAACACAAGAACAAGTTTTGTGAAGCATAAATGTATAGACACAAAACATGAATTAGCGTTTCATTAAATAAAAAAAAAGTGGAATATTTTAAAGATTAGAATTGGCATCGTTCGTACCCGTTTAGTATACGGTGTATCTTAAAGGGGCCTTTTCACGTTTTGTTAAATTGACAAAATTAAAAAAAAGTTGTTTCAGATTCGCACATTTTCGTTTTAGTTATGATATTTGCGAGGAAATAGTAATACTGAACATGTATCATGCTGTAAAATATTCGTTATATGCATCTTTTGACGAGTTGAAAACCTGAAAGTTATAAAGCGTTGCAACGCGAAACGATTGAATGATTTGGGAGTTCTGTTGTTGTCGTTATATATTGTGAAACGACGAGGATTGCTTATATAAAGTAAAAAATACATTTTTCATATCATGAGCACGGATGGCCGAGTGGTCAAAGCGGAAGACTTTTTACTCCAGGACACGCGGGGTCAGTGGTTCGAGCCCAGTCGAGGGTTACTTTTTTTTTTTTTTTTTTATTGTATTCTTGTTTTTTTACTGGAGATTTTTAGGTACAGTGTTTAAATTTATCAATATAAAGCATTTAATGACAAACTTTAAAACAAGCCAAAATCTGTGAAAAGGCTCATTTAAGTATGTATGTTTCTAAAAAAATCACAATGCAAGAAACATTGAAAGATAAACAGAACGATATGGCGGTAAAATGTTTACTACATTAATACGTACAGAAACCAATCGATGGCGAGAATGATCGAAATGTCTTCCGTCGGTAAGCCGACGGCGGTTAGGACGATTGTCATGGTAACGAGGCCGGCAGAGGGGATACCTGCCGCTCCAATGGCGGCTGCTGTGGCCGTCAGGCTAAAACACAGGAGTGGGTTATAAATGACATTTGAGCTTCTTGTTTTTTGTTTAATGAGAAGGAGTAATTGGTTAGCAGATACTTTTCAATCAAGGGCTAAGTTCGTGTAAAAACACAAGTGGTAAATAAATATGAATATAAAGTTATTTTTTTGTGTGAAACACACACATTAAAGACAAAGAATAAGGGGATGCGATCTATTAGGTTTTATTGATAATTCTCTTTCAGCTTAAAGCGGAACTGCACGATTTTGGCAAATATTTATGAATTCATATAGAATGTGTAAAAAATTCATTATACATAGTGTTCAATATGAATTAAAATAACAGTTGAGAAGAACATGTGTCGAAAAATGCGAAATAAGCCATATATTTAATTCTGAAATCGAAAATGTCTGTGAGGTCGATTTTGTCAGCATGTAAATCACGCATGTACGATGTGATTCTAAATTTAGTTTTACGTATCATTGTAATTTCCTACAACGATATCTTTTCATACGACACACGAGCACTAACTCCGATCCTTACAAAAAAGACGAATGCTTCGGCTATTGTAGGAAAATATGTACGAAACATCTTCGCCACGATCGGTTCGGTGCGCTAATTTGTCTTTGTTGCATTTTATGAAATTCGTCTTCAATGCATAAATTGTCTTGCCTATTTTGTGTTATTGTAAAATACTTTTTTCAATTTATTACACTTTAACACATATTAAAATCGCGCAGTCCCGCTTTAAATAGTAAAAAGGGAAAAAACTCTCGAACATCGTTTGCGCTTACCTGACAGTGATTACCTGCCCTATATTGAGGCTGATCCCGTTCACTTGAGCAATAAAGATGGCGGCGACCGCTTCATAGAGCGCCGTTCCGTCCATGTTCACGGTGGCCCCAATGGGGGCTACAAACTTGGCGATGCGGACGTCCACGTGATTGCCCTCGAGACATTCCATGGTAACCGGTAAGGTGGCAGAGCTGATGCAGAGACAGGCTTCATCAAAATTGCGGTAAAGAGACGCCAACTCAGGTGTTAGGGCTATTTTTATCGTTTTATCGCATTGGCAAACTGTAGTATAGTTTTTAAAGTGTTCTTATGAATTATACAGGCAGCTTTTTCGATGAGAAAAGCACATTCCGTTTATACGCATGTCTTCGTTTAATATTCTCGTATACTAGAAGATTATTTTCATACAAGCGATTTTTTTTCTTCAGAACAGTATGTGGAACAATTTACATATTCTTGTTACAACTCAGTTTAAGACTTAACAAACATATACGTTAAATACATGATCTTTAGCTGCAGTTCCAACTAAACCCATTTATGCCTAACGTCTAGAAAAAAGGCATTGGCAAACAGCGTAGACCCAGACGAGACGCCGCATGATGCGGCGTCTCATCTGGGTCTGCGCTGTTTGCTTAAAGGAATTTCTGTAAGAAATATTCAAAATATAGAAATAAATATTCTAGAGATCCCTAATTTTGGAAATAAATTGATCCAATTTAGAAGAATGGATGAGTCCACTTCGCATAAATGGGTTAATATTACATCGCACTCTTTAAGCGCCATACCTGGATGCAGTTCCCCAGGCAGTAAGCAGCGCTTTGGTCATGCCGTACATGAAGGTCACGGGGTTCTTGCGCGTGAAGACAAAGTACACGAGGGGCAACACGATGATCCCGTGCGCGGCGAGACCCACTAGCACGGTAAGCATGTAGTAGGCCAGCTGCACGAACACCTTGTTGGGGTCCTCCATTTCGATCAACTTTGTGGCAACAAGGAATATGATACCCACTGGCGAGTACCTAAAACATGGACTTGATTAGGACTTTGCCTTGTTTTGCGAAAAATGGGCTTAATGCATGAGCGTAAAGTGTCGTCCCACATTAGTCTTTGTAGTCCACACAGGCCAATTAGGCACGACACTTTTCGCCTTAACTGGACTATTTAACGTACTGTATGCACTAAATAGTAATTACGTTTTCTTATACGCATAAAGGATTGCCACCAATCGTCGCTGACTCCAATCACGTGCCACACCTACCAGATTACCAGCATGGTGAGCTTCATGGTTGCGATGTGCAGCGTCTCGAAGAAGTCTAGTAGCGGCTTGCCCTGGCGACCCATGCTGGACAGAACGGCGCCCAGGAAGATTGAGAAAACGACGATACCCAGAATGTTCATGCCGTCGTCCACCTTTACCGACGGGAAGTCAGATGTACGCGTCTCTTGAGCTGGAGAAAATCATGTTTTGTTTATGCTATGTAGTGATATAGGAGCAACATGTCAATGAAGTATTTCTTCCTAATACACACCGATCGATGTCGCCAAATTCATACTGTTTTCAAACATGTTAATACGGAAATAAACTTAATCGCAACTTAAAGCGGGTATATACGATTTATTATATGTGTTTAATTGTAATATATTGATAAAATATGTTACAATAACACAAAATAGGCAAGAAAAATTATACATTAAAGCCGAATTTCATAAAATGCAGCAAAGACAAATAAGCGCCCCGAGCCGATAATGACGTACATATTTTCCTACAATAACCGAAGCATTCGTCTTTGTATTAGGATCGGAGATAGTGTTCGTGTGTCGTATGAATAGATATCGTTGCAGGAATTCAAATACTTAGTAAACCGTTAAACTAAGTTTAGATGCACATCGTACATGTATGGTATACATGCTGGCGAATTCGGCTGTACAGCCGTTTTCAATTTCAGAATTAAATATCTGGCTTATTTCGCATTTTTCGACACATGTTGTTCTTAACTTTTATTTTAATTTATATTGAAATATATATATATGTTAAGTTTTTTTACACAGTTTATATAAATTCATTAATATTTGACAAAATCGTATATACCCGCTTTAAGCAAAAGTAAATTGTTTTCTGTTTTCGTAATATTCCCGTAGCATCTTGACTTCACCAAAAATGCAAGTATTCAGAACACCAAACATAGAGCATGATTGTTCGTTAGGATCTTAAATTCGCCGATCGGTCGACTGACGCGTGGGGAATTTTGTTTTACAACTTAATTGCAAAAAAGTAACCAAGGCAGCTGCCACTTCATGCCTCAGGGTGTCTAGGCGCTTGTAAAAGATATTGGTTCCTTAATACTTTAATAGTATCAACTTGTCACTCGCACTGGCACAACGTTAAAGACTACATACGGTAGTACTAATATTTTAACAATATGATTGGTTTACTTTGATTATTCGCTTATGTACAAACACATACATATTATTTACATAATAAATGAACTTTTAATCCAACAAGAGGGCCAACATGGCCATCGATCGCTCACCTATAAAATAGGCTTGGTCAATTTTGAACCCAGGGGCAATTTGAACAATATTCGCAGAAACCACAATCTCATGTATCATACCAACAATATCAAAGTTGTTTTCTGGTTTCAGACATGTATTAAGCCATAATGCTTTATAACTCATTCAATATAAAACACGCCACTCCAACACCTCAGCCAACTGTGAGCCAAGGGCAAGATTTGAACAAACTTAGAAGAGGACCACTAAACTTTTACTTTTAAGTTCCACGCCAAATATTAAACCTTTTGGTGTACTTATTCTCCAGATGAAGGTGTACGAGTTGTGTGAGCTAAAATGACATTTACAATAATATTTTACATGTATATTGACCAGTCGATGAAATTTAATGCATCGAATTCACCGCCTGCCTCGCATTTTCTTACCCTTGCATTCACGAAACATGTATGCATAACACATTTATATAAACACTCCTGATCTAAAACTAAGTTTTTATATTTTTGCAAATTAATGCCAGCAGTCAGATGCTGCGTGTTGTTTAACTTCATTGGTTTGATTCTTTGCTCAATATGTGTCAGGATCTTTTGGTTTATATCTGATAGGCGATGTGCAGTATATTAAAGAAGCATTTTGCGTCTTTTTCTTAAGTTCGCCCATCAGTTGTACGTAATAAATCAGGCCTGGTCGTCTTGCGAGCCATTGTTTGACGCAGATAGTTCTCCTTTTCATTCTTTACACTGGTTGAGATAAACATTATTCGCGAATGTTCTATTTCTCTGTCGTAGCTTCGCTTTAGCAATCAGGATACTGTTTTCAACCTGATCTTTTTGCAGTAGAAGCTGGCATCTCATGAGCATCGGCTTGTCCTCAGTCGTCATCTCATCGCCCATGTTGCATCGTCGGTAGCAAAGGAGACAACCGTACAACTGCCGTCACGGTTCTTGAAGGACAGGGTTCTGAAATGTGTGCCCGGACTGTCAAGGACGCACACGGACAACCAATGAATAAATACGGTTGTCCCCGGACACTATACGGCTGTCCCCGGACCCACACGACAGCTACACGGGCTATCCCGGATGATGATGTCATCCCGGATCGTCACTTTTTAAAACTGCCAAGTTGGCCTACCGGAGCGCCGAAGACATTCCCGGACGCACCAGGACCTACACGGATCGACACGGAGCTACACGGTTCATGGACCTGATCATCTCGGATTTGAACCGTGTTAATCCGGCATTTGTATGGGACTGGGGATTTATCAAGCTTATCGTGACGGCATGCTAATCTTTTCTATCGAGATTGCATGTTTATCTTTCCTATCGAGATTGCATGTTTATTTTTTGTTTCGAGATGACATATTTACATTGTATCAATCAAATCGTGGTTGCATGTGTATTTACTCTATCGACATTGCATGCTTATGAGATTGCATGTTTATTGCATGGTATTGCATGCTTTTCTATCGAAGTTACACGCTCATCTATTCTATTTGGATTTCATTATTCCCTATTCAATCGAGATTTCATGATTCTTTATTCTATCAAAATTACACAAATATCTATTTATTAAAGATCATTTAAAATAAAAATTATGAATTTCAGAAATGAATATTAAGCAATACGGTGTTGTGTTGTCTAAAAAGTAAGCTTTTTTTAAAAATACATTGTATTAATCAATTTAAAATGTAAATCACGACTTTTCTGAATCTATCGTATAATAACTGTTTTTGCAAACTTAATGCAATTTTCCAATAAAAAAACAACTTGAAACTGTAGTTATTTTAAGACTTCTTATTATAAACATTGATTATTAGTATCGTATTCAATGTAGTTGTTAACCCATTTATGCCTAGCTTCTAGAAAAAAGGCCTTGGCAAACAGCGTGATGCGGCGTCTCATCATAGTCTGCGCTGTTTGCTTAAAGGAATTTCTGTAAGAAATATTCTAAATATAGAAAATATACTAGACATCCCTATTTTTTTAAATAAATTAATCCAATTTAGAAGGATGGGGGAGTTCATTAGGAATAAATGGGTTAATGTCGTTACTCTTCATGTTCAATAAGTTCAGGAAATCTAACAAATACAGTTTCACATTTCACACGTGACTAATACTTAAAATTCCCCCATTTTCCCGTGCACTGTATGTGATGAATGTTCAATATCAATCTCGTGTATCTCGTGTGTTTTTCGATGCTTTTCTTTCAAAGATTGAACACATTTTGTGATATGTATGATATATAGAATATCATGTAGTTATGTTATAGTATTCAGGTTATGTTTCGTTGTTTAAATTGTATTTTGTGTAGTTTGTATTTAAAATGACTTGTATTATTGTATGAATTTTATTATTTCTATATGTAATAAAGCCATTCGCTGAAATTCCATTCTATTAAAATTGAATGCTTAATAGTCTATCGAGATGACATGCTTATCTTTTCTATAGGGTTCGCATGCTTACCTATTCTATCGAGATTGCGATTGCATGATTATCTTTTCTATCGAGACTGCATGATTATCCATTCTATAGTGATTGCATGCTTTAAGTTCTATCTTTACTCGTGCTTTTCTGTCTACCGGTATACCGTTCATAATGAAACAGACCTGTAGTGGCGTTTTCTTCATTTCCGGTTGCATTGAACGGCACGTCGATGGTAACGTTGTATTTGAACGGAACCGTAACCGTCGTCAACTGCAATGAAAAATACAACGTAAACAAGACATGCCTACATTATTATTATGAAATGATTTCTTTATACAAAAATAATGGACGAATAGCACAAATGAAAATCACGTCTTGCAACCCAAGGTATCATCTTCTTGGTCCATATTAATCCACATATCTTATGTGGCGCGTTGTCATGAAATCCTCCCCACGCTTATTGCCCCCTTACCTTTGTTTCAATAAGGGGACACAAAGGACTGATTAACCATCTAGCCTAGTAAAAACGCCAGTTGGCTAACAGAGCGCAGTGATTTGACTGACCTGCTGTTGAATACGACCAAATCCCTGAATCATTCACAAATCCCAACTAAACAAACACACACACCACTCACTTTTTTGTAATAAAAGTAAGTTCTTAAAACCAAAAAGGTAAAACTATGTTTACAGAAAGACATTCAGTACTTTCTTTCACTGATTACTTTGAAGAATGCGATGTATATTTAATAAATAGTTATGTGCTGATTCGTATGTTGAGCTCGAGCTCTTATTACAGCGCTCGGCCAAGCTCTGCCAAGCTACCTGGTCTCGTGTGCGCCTCTGTTAAAGCGCAGTCATGGCGACATGTTTCATGTATTTTTTTTTACATAAATCTCTGTTATTCTTACTAAACTTATAATACATACCCTCCTAAAGCTTGCCTCTATTAAATTGTCAGGGAAACAGTTTCTGAAAAAGAAAGACGGTATAGGTACAGACAAATATCATTAATGCCATTTATACATACATAAATAATGAACACACAACTTTCATCTTCTCATTTAACCACGCGGCATAGCCTTTCAGGAACGAGATGAATAAATAAGAACCTTCCCAACAATATTGATACTTTACTTCTCAATCTAGCAGTACAATAGTACAACGTCGCGTTTACGTTTCACAACGAG
This sequence comes from Dreissena polymorpha, assembly GCF_020536995.1. Classification (NCBI taxonomy): domain Eukaryota; kingdom Metazoa; phylum Mollusca; class Bivalvia; order Myida; family Dreissenidae; genus Dreissena; species Dreissena polymorpha. Next base: position 19,320,036 of record NC_068358.1, on the reverse strand, counting down.
AATCTGTCGTTGCAGTTGACGACGGTTACTGTTCCGTTCAAATAAAACGTTACAGTCGACGCGCGTTCTATGCAACCGGAAATTACGTAATTCTAAAAAAGTGGTGTAACCTATGATAAGCGTAGTAAATAAGCTCATTGTGTCTTGTCACATCTTCAGAGTTACATGTCGGGAAGATTAAAAGTACATAGTAAAGGTTTCGGCGTATGACAAATATAGTTATTAAAATGTGTTTTTGCATGAATGTAATGGTGTACAATGAATATGTACATCGAACGATGTCTGTTTTGAGCAAATCTGATAGCTCAATAACTTTTCGCTCATGTAACATTGCACAAAATGGCAGCATAAACGCCCGTATAAACCGGTGTATTAATTTAGGTTAAAATACTCTTTCCTGTCAACATTTTGTAGTGATTACCGGTACGTTCGAAATAATAATTCATAATGATATAAAGTAGTGAATACACCTAATGTTTATATCACCCGCAGAAATTCATTTTTTTTTTGCATGCGTGTGTATTGTTTCAACCTTTTCCATTAAAACTTGGCAAAAAAATATACACCCATTAAAGACATTCAACATTTCTGCGTGCTTGAGCATCAGGAATAAAAAGAAAGCCATATTTAACTTAAAGTTACTCTTTTTCTGAAGCTTTGCTCGGTAGTTAAACTATTTCATGCAAACATGCCCGCACGAACGTTTATCCGTTTGATAAGGAAGAATAAAATGTATAACTCAAACATGAGCGACCCAATTTCGAGCGCTCAAAATACGAATACCAAAACTACCTTTGTGCAAATGGGCTTAAGATACTGGTTCGCATTTGGTTTAAACATATTTATTCAGTAATGTGTTTTACAACATAATGTACAAGCATCTAAAGTTTATAGGATTGGAACGATAGCCAGGCTAGTAGGGTTCCTTTCCTCAATGGTATATTTACAAAACATAGTGGCGGTATTTGCATTCTAAACACAAATCATTTGCATAATCATTCGAGTTTAAACAAGTTTATATGTATGATTGGAACCAACTTTGCTAAAATATGTTGAGACCATGTAGTAAGAAAAAGCATATTGCTGGTGTGATTATGATCGAAGAAATTGATTGTGAAAACAAATGTTAAAAATAAGAGAACCGATAGTTATCCCACTCTGAACCTTCCTGGTTCGCATTTAACAAGTCCGGATGGTTTAAAGCAGTGTGTAAGACTTTTATGTCAACAATTTGTTGTTGCATTCTTACAACACCTCATTAATAAGGAAGAGAAACGTTACATACATTTAGGTGATGCATGGCGATCGATTATGTACGATACAAATGTAAATACAAGTATGAACCATTGACATTCTAGCATGTACAAACTTGTATACAGCTTACTCATATGCTAAATGTATGCCGACCGTATTCTTTCTTATTACGCATTGTTTTCCTATTCATATGATGAATTGCAGTTTTGTGTGTTAGTGTAATGTAGTTTAACTGATTCATGGCAGCAAATCAAGTCGTTTCCAAAGTATTTATTTCTGGATTCCTAAATGTCGACAACGTACGCATACATGCAAACAGTTACCTACCGGATCAGATCGAATAGCGCCTCCAGCGGCGCCTGATCCTTGGACTGACCGGAAGGAGTGATGCCTCCGCCCCTATTTCCCGGCTTTATAGTGAGCACCAGAATTATGCCCTCGATGACCGCCGCGAACGTTGTGGTCAAGTAATACACGACCGCTCTCAGACCTATGCGACCTGGAAATAAACAAGGCACGACCGTTTGCAATCACGCCTACAGAATGGTCAACCGTTTGTCCAATTTACGGCTATACATAATCTTATACATCCGTATAGTCATCGACTATATAACCATGGGGGGAGGGGTCATATGTATGAGGGAGATAGCCGGGTTTAAGTGAGGTTAGTTGTAACTTACGTCCAAGATGGCGTCGTTTTTTGTGTTTTTTTCGTGAAGGGGTAGCGGATATTTTCACCCAGTAGGCCACTTTGTATTTATATTTATTTTAAATGAATACGCCCTTTCGGCTATCCGATGTTTTCCTTCCCTTATTTTTTGTTTCAAGATTGTAGACGTCGGGATAAAAAGTTATTGAAGGAAAACTTTCCACAAATCTGTTGTCTACTTACGTGACGTTCGAGAAATTGGATGTACACATATCATGTTCTCTTTTAATACACAGTATTAACGCTAGTGTACAGTAATATATAACGTATTGCTTATACTTTAGAAGTTGTACTAGACTTAATGGAAAACAATGCAACATAAATATAATCGGTAACATTGAAAGTCGAAACAATTTGAGGAACATATTTTAGTATTCTTAATATATGTTTACCATAACAAAATCTTATATGCTGGACCGCTCAATAGTGTCATCACATGCATTAGATGGTGCGGAACCATTCATCATAAAAACATGCTTAATACTAATGCTGCAAAGTTTGAACTAGTGCAAATGTGTTCAAGCGTGCATTTGTACCTTTATAAGCATTCCAACCACAAGACACTGTTACTGACATGGATTTGATGAAAGATGGTCAAATTAATGCGCCGACATTTGTTAAGGAGTACACCGTCGCCAGTTTGGGAAGCTAGTTAATGAATTTTCACGTACATAAGCCTTTTGATGAATAATCGTAAATTCGGTTGATAATGAACATTTAATGGCCAATTGTAGTCGCTTATCGGAGTGAATAAACAAAAAAAATCTAAAGTGGGACTTGGCTTACATATACAAACATAGTCTGACACTTTATAGTAGTTATCATTCATGAATTATTTGACAGAATGATTTAATGCCTATATTGTTTACTGCTTCAGTAGTTGAATCTGTAAAACTCAGCTTATTACCTTCTTTTATATGCATGAACAAAATTATATGCTGTAAAATGTAAATATATTACACTAGTTTGGTTTTCTGAAAATGTGTATCAGTCTCGTTGGTTGTGTAAATTAGCATTGACTTCTCACAATCAACTCAACAACTGATGCCAGTTTCTAAACTACCATCGCAGCCCAGTATTCTGTATTTACTAACTACACATAAATGTGAAATTCGACAGTCAGCATTTAAACTACGTCCATGTACATTCTATAGGCAGTTGGTTCAAATTTAGCAAATTAACGATCAATCAAATAATATTCTTTTTCTGCTATTATGGTAACGGGTAATAATATTTGATTAATAAACAAAAACGACAGGTTTTAAAACCAACGAATGAACAATCACGAATATGCAGAAATCCCAGCCTTATGCCAAGCATTGCACAGAGATGGTCAACACAGCCAAGTAGAACATCTTATGGAATCAAATCATCTTTGCACAATTTCATTGACACTTAATAAAGCATCAATTTAGATTAGTTAATAGAACATGTAATTTCTTAAATCACATTTAATTAATGTCTAAAGATTCAAAGTGCTTTTTTTTTATTATTTATACGACACATAACTTATTATTCTTTCAATGCATCGCATTTTAAAGCAACCTTTAAACGAAAAATACCCTTACTATTATACACAGTTGACGCGTTACCACGTTTTTCATTTTTTTTGAAGTTAAACAAACCTTTAACCCTTTGCATGCTGGGAAATTTGTCGTCTGCTTAAATGTCGTCTGCTGAATTTCTAAAATTAGCGTTTTCTTCGATTTTTTTCAAAGAATACTATCAGAATAGCAAACAGTTTGGATCCTGATGAGACGCCACGTTTTGTGGCGTCTCATCTGGATCCAAACTGTTTGCAAAGGCCTTTAAAATTCGGTTCCCGCACTGAAAGGGTTAAAGGAGCTAATGATGTTTTTAAAGATTGGTTCTGTTACGAAGAATTGGATATGTGACGTGATAACTTACCAGACGCCTTGGCGTTTAGCGAGGCAAGCGACGATATGATGCTGGAGACGATGAGCGGAAGTATGAGCAGCTTGAGCATGTTCATCAACAGATCTCCAGGAAACCGAAGGTAGAAGATCTTCCGTTTCTGGTAGTACTCCCAGCCCTCCAGCTTCCGTACCGTCAAGCCGACGACGACACCGACGATGAGCGAGATCACCATGAAGATGATAATAAGGTTATCCTTGAGTATCATAAGGCAACGCTTCTTCCGGGCGGCCCGGCGCTTCTTCAGGTCTTGTTCCATGGCTATAACTGCCGCTCGTTTTGGAATGTATTTATCCTCCGAAGTAATTTCCCGTTACTGCGATCGAACTTTAGATCACAACGTTGAAGAACGCCACTTGAAATCAGAATACAAAACCTGAAATTATATTCTGTAAATAAAGAGAGATATCTAGTCCAGTACACCACCTCAAAAAGTTTAAAGTACATTTGTTAACTCATTAAGATGATGTTAAGTCCAATAAATTATTTACTTAAGTCTCTTCAACATAGAAAGATAACTTTTACCAATAAATTATCTGAAGATTTATGCATTCAATAGCCAAACTGTAGTATTTACATACCCAACGAATCAGCACTTGCGTTAGCGATTGAATCAACTACTTTTACTGCCCTAAATTAAATCTCATGTTATGATATACGTTATCAGCTTTGAAAAACTTCATTTACAAAATGTATTTGAACAGTTCAAGGTTTCAATATAGCGTTGTCAAGATATGCAGGTATATTCTCCTTTTGGATCTGCATATAAAGTTCATGTGCATTACATGTATTGATTAGAAAAAGTGCAATATGAAGCTTTATTTAATAAATAGTAACAATGGCAATACAGTATATTTAACAGAAAATTCATCTAGTAATCTGTTTTTTTTAAAAATGGACCATCAAGTTGGCTATGAAACGGGGATTGGGTATTTGAAATTCAATATCGAGCCTATGTCGAATACCCCCGTCGAATAGCTAGTGATACCCCCGTCACACCGGACTGGCGTCCTTAATGCGTCCTTACGGCGATCCAGGTCGCCGTGAGGACGCCATAGACGCCGGAGGGACGCCGTAAGGACCCAAGAGAACGCAGTGAGGTCGCCGAAAATTGCTCAGGACGCGAGCCCACGGCGACTACGTTGAACATGTTCAAAGTGGTCGCCGAAGTCCGGCGTTTTCACGGCGTTCTGTTAAGGACGTGGTAGGGACGCCGTAAAGACGCAATAGTCGTAGTAGGGACGTGGTAGGGTCGCTGTAAGGTCGCCATGGACGTCGTGTGGTTGCCGCTCAAACCCACAGAAAAGTATCATTGACTGCAAAGCTACCGTACGGCGACCTTATTGCGACTTTAGTACGTCCTTTGTACGTCTATTGCGTCCTCAGAACGACTATGGCGTCCTTACTGCGACTTCATTGCGTCCTTACGGCGTCTATTGCGACCCTACTACGACTAGTGCGTTCCTACTGCGACCCCAGTGCGTCTTTAGGGCGACCATATCAACGCCTATATAAAGCAATATTTTTTTCTTTATTTTCTTCATTATGTTTCTCGGCGCACTTCTGAGAAAATGAATAATTTACTTATTGCACAACACATTCTAAATCTTCAGCAGCAACAGATACTTGACCAACAGCAGGTGGTATAAGGCGTAGTGAGAAGGAAAATGCAGGCCAGGCGGAGGCGATGCTGGGTTAGACCTTGGTTAGGAGATATTCGGAGGGATCAGTTCCGACACTTCAATCGTCTAATGCCTGAGTTAAGACAAGAGGACCTAGCTTCATTCCAAAATTTCTTAAGGGTTCCACGAGAAATGTTTGACGAGCTGCTGATAAGGCTTCGCCACCGCATTTCCAAGCAAGATACAAACAACAGAAAAGCTATCGATCCGGGAACAAAACTGGCAGCAACCCTACGCCATCTGGCGACTGGCGATCTGTATGCCAGCATGAAGTTTGACTTTTGACTTCCGACCAATACACTGTCCCTTGTAGTAAAGGATGTGTGCCAAGCCATCGTCGACAAATACAAAGATGAGGTAATTAAGTGTCCTACAACGCCCGAAGAATGGCTAACAGTGGCGACCAACTTTGAGCGATGCTGGAACATCCCTCACGCGTGTGGCGCTTTAGATGGAAAGCATGTTACAATTAGAAAGCCCACTAGTAGTGGAAGCCTTTTCCACAACTACAAGGGGTTTTTCTCCATTGTGTTGATGGGATTAGTTGATGCCGATTATAAATTCCTTTGGATTGATGTGGGGGGAGATGGATACATGTCGTCGGACGCCATGATCTACAACAACTCGGAGCTAAAGGAGTGCCTTTCTAATGGATCTATAGGTTTACCACCACCATCACTTCTTCCAAATGACGACCAATACGCGCCATACTTTCTTCTTGGCGATGATGCGTTCTGTCTCCGAACTAACATGATGAAACCTTTTTCGGCTCGAAACCTTACAAAGGAGCAGCGCATCTACAACTACAAGAATAGTTGAAAATGCGTTCGGTATTCTTGCCCAGCGTTGGCAAGTTCTTTTAGGTACGATGCAGCAATTACCCGAAACTGCACGTCTTATTGTTGAAGCTTGTGTTTCCCTTCATAACCTGATGAGGATGCAATTTCCAACATTGCAAAATGCATTTGTTGACCACGAGGACGTCAACCATGACTTAGTCCTCGGAGCATGGCGGATCAACGCTAACATGGTGGACGTGGAACGTGCACTTGGCCCAAAAAGGGACAGCACTGCAGCAAAGAAGCAACGCGAGTATTAAAAGTTGTATTTCAATTCAAAAGCAGGATCAGTGCCCTGGCAGGACAATATGATTTAGAGTTGTAACCATTTGGAATACTTGGACTGTTATAAAGAGTTCTAATCAATTTGAATACGTTGTGAAAAAAAGCATTTGTATGTTAATAAATGTTCATTTTGGGATATAATTTTAACAAGACCAAATAAGAAACTGTTATTTATTATTATTATTATTATTATTATTATTATTATTATTATTATAGTCAGTCAGTCAGTCAGTCAGTCAGTCAGTCAGTCAGTCAGTCAGTCAGTCAGTCAGTCAGTCAGTCAGTCAGTCAGTCAGTCAGTCAGTCAGTCAGTCAGTCAGTCAGTCAGTCAGTCAGTCAGTCAGTCAGTCAGTCAGTCAGTCAGTCAGTCAGTCAGTCAGTCAGTCAGTCAGTCAGTCAGTCAGTCAGTCAGTCAGTCAGTCAGTCAGTCAGTCAGTCAGTCAGTCAGTCAGTCAGTCAGTCAGTCAGTCAGTCAGTCAGTCAGTCAGTCAGTCAGTCAGTCAGTCAGTCAATTAGTCAGTCAGTCAGTCAGTCAGTCAGTCAGTCAGTCAGTCAGTCAGTCAGTCAGTCAGTCAGTCAGTCAGTCAGTCAGACAGTCAGTCAACCAGTCAGCCAGCCAGTCACTCAGTCAGACAGTCAGTCAGTCAGTCAGTCAGTCAGTCAGTCAGTCAGTCAGTCAGTCAGTCAGTCAGTAAGTCAGTCAGTCAGTCAGTCAGTCAGTCAGTCAGTCAGTCAGTCAGTCAGTCAGTCAGTCAGTCAGTCAGTAAGTCAGTCAGTCAGTCAGTCAGTTTTCTAGACATGAAGTGTTGATCAGCGTTAATATGTTTTCCATATTCACATGTATTGAGTTCTGTTTGGGGACGTTTTGAGATCGTATCGCAGAAAATCACGTTTACGAAATTGTTGTACACCATTAAGCTTAAAGGATGAGTGTAAGATTCCTATAAACTTCTATTTTATAGCTGACTGATGGAGTTTTACAACAGTTACGTCACGCATCGTTTCATATCATAGTTTGTTATGGTTTTTGTGATTGAAAATAAGCAGTTGTGCTCATTTCATAATTTGGAATATCCAGTCAGAAATATTGTGTTTCTGAACAAAGACCTATCAATATACATTATCAGTATATTGATAGGTCTTTGTTCTGAATTATAAACCGGGCGTAAATCGTGTTAGGATTTAGGACATGGCGAAGTGGCACGTTATTGGCATAGACCTATCAATATACAGGTCTTTGTTCTGAATTATAAACCGGGCGTAAATCGTGTTCGGATTTAGGACATGGCGAAGTGGCACGTTATTGGTCAGGAAATTCTGAATGGTTGCTAAACCTTTTTTATAGCCTTTTATATTAACATTTGATCAAATGAATAAAATATCTGGGGTTGAGTGTGACACCTTTTCTAAAAAACAAACACTAATTAAAACCAACGCTATCGAATAAACGAACCACAAATGCATGCGTAAATGCTTATTACCTGTGATTTTAACTGTTAGTACAATATGGAAAGGGGGTTTCTTCCGATATAAAAGGGGGTTTATTCCGCATTATGCAAAACTATTGAGGGTGTTTCTTCCGCGTATGCGTAATGTGAAAGGGGGTTTCTTCCGCTATGCTGTTTTTAGGGAAGGGTGTTTCTTCCGGAGGGTGTTTGTTCCGTACACCAACGCTGAAACGGGCCGCAGTTTGACACGAAAAACGTCACATCAAACCCAATAAGTAAGCGGCTCGCAGGTCATTTAATTTAAGGGCAATTACGTTTGAAAAAAAAATGCGAATATGCGAATATCAATTCTGATATTCGAATACTGGTCATTCAATCGTATATTTGAATATTCGAATAATTTTGCCATCACTAATATTAAACCAATATATTCGCAATAGTTCGAACATCACATTTCCCAGCTGTGTATTCTTACCTTGTCATAATTCAAATACCCAGCTTCCCGGCTCGATATTCGCAATAGTTTGAATACCCAAAACTCAAATGGGTTTTTGACTCTGGATCGATAAACGCAAACGTTCGAACACCCAGCTGGGAATTGGGTAGCCGATCTATTTCTAATATCGAGCCAGGGTCGTATATCCAGCTGGGAATCGGGTAGCCGATCTATTTCTATTATCGAGACAGGGTCGTATATTCAGCTGGGATTTGGGTAGCCGATCTATTGCGAATATCTAGCCAGGGTCGAATATCCAGCTGGGAATTGGGTAGCCGATCTATTTCTAATATCGAGCCAGGGTCGAATATCCAGCTGGCAATCAGTATTCGAACGTTGTCGAATATCGCGTAAAATCGGGCTTTTGAATTATTGCGAATTCCAAATCAAGGTCGAACCTCAATCATGGCATTTTGTAACCGTACTTTATGGTATATAGAGCACATGTGGAGTACTCAGGTGTAGGTGATCGTATAAAAACGAAGTTTTATTTGAAACGACAAATGCTCAATTTAATTTTAACACAATAACACAATAACAACATAAATAATAAAAAAAAAATTGCAACGGTAACATTCCTCTGAAACGCGTTGGCGTTGCTTAAAAATATCAGAACTTGAAAATCATAATGCTATGATGATCGAACAGACAGCGCATGTAGCTGCAGAACATTTCTTAAATTTGTTAAATTATTCCCTCTTCAGTTAAAAAAACTATAAAGTATACATTAAGATTATTAGTTTGTATGTGTGGACGGAACTAGACATCCGCCCCTTCTACAGGCAGTAATTCCTATTGGGGTTTTGGATTTCATGTTATTAAGAATGGTGTGTACGAAATTTATTCTTCTTTGGAATTTTCATATAATATGCAATAAAACACATATTTCATCATAAAAAATAAGTTTGCAACGAAATAAAAATTAGATTTCGACCATTTACTTACTGTTCTTACTTATGTCTAAGATCAGAAAATTTTATTATATCCCAACCAACATTAAATATGAAGATGACGAATGATCATGGTTGTTCGGATGATGATAATTATGATAGTGATGGTGATAATGATGATGATGATAATTATGATGATGATAAAAGTGATGATAATGATGATGATGATGTTTCAACTTTCGTGTTGCTTATCAAATGCGTGTGAACAGTTTGTTAATTCATGTATCTACCGGATTTTACCAATATTTAATATTGATTGCATTTATATACCTGACAATTTTGATCTCGCCTGATTATATATGTGAACAAAATAATATTGTGAAACAAGTTATCTAAAATTGCTCAATCATAAATAATATATAATTGAGCCCCGCTCTGGGGAAGAAGGGATTAATGCATGTACGTAAAGTGTCGTCACAGATTAGTCTGTGCAGTCCGCACATGCATTAAGCCCGGTTTTCCCACAGCAAGACTCATATAATTATTTATTTTATTATTGTTAATAATTTTTTTTAGGTGAACTGTACTTACGGTCGAAAAGTGGCGACTTAGTGTTCCAATTATGAGCTTAACATACCAATTTGGATCATTTAAATACATAATTGAACGAATTTTCCGAATACGGTATATTTAACGAAACACGTACCATTTTGGAAATTGTAACGATGTTTGTTTAAAAGTCGATGGCATGCTCATTGTCCTTCCGTCATGATTAACACACGCATGTGAAGTGTGTAAAACCGAAACTAGCCCACTTATCTTTATAATGTCCAGATTTTGAAGCAGTGACATTTTAATGTAAGGTTCATTTGGAAAACTATCATAATTAACAAACGAATAGGCTTTAAATGTTGTGATTAAATGACGTTGATGTACAAAGATTATTGTGAAAATTCCCGGACGCTGACTGTAAAAAGCTTAGAAAGATTTTTGTATGAACATTAATACAAATTCGAATGGTTGTTTTAAAATAAAAAGTCGCTTCGGTAACTGCAAATATGTAAGACAATGACATGCTCAACAAATCGATGTAATGTCCGGTATTTATCAGAAACTTTCGCGACATTTGAAATCCCAGTTAATTATTCGTTTTATTGGTGATGATACTGCTGTTTGTTTTTCATCAGCATTAATTTGCTGATTTATAAACTGGTAATTTGAACTAACGGTAAACAGTAGCGACTTAAGGTTGGAAAGAAATGTATGTGTTACTCGTATAATTGTGTTGTTTTAAACGGATTGACAAACAAAATACACAATGAAATTTTCCCAAAATTAGTCAGAAAGAAGATTTTTTCAAAGAATAAAAATGCGACAATTAAAGAAGCTTGTACTTGTTTGAATGATGCACCATCGTTTCAATAAGCACATGCTACCTGGGAAGTTGTGGAACAAGAGTCATTGAAGCTAACTAACACAATTAAGGTATTGGATGATAGAAAAGAGTGATAATTAATATAAATTTCATATGAAATTATTTCCATTTGAACATCGACACTGTCGGAATAGCGGTGTCGGCCTTTCAGTGATCGTAAGGAGTATCATGTGTTCTGTTATAACACTTTCTTGTACAAACAGAGTAAAACTGAACGTATAAACATATGTTATCAAATAATTCGCAAATGTCAATCTATATTTATCCAATTATATTCAGAAATAAATGCGTAAAATGTAAACGCTATAGTAGGACCAATTATATAAAATAACGAAATAGGTCGATTACTGCGAAAAATGCTTGTCGGTTATTTGGTTAGAAAAATGGAAAAGCAATTTACGGAATAGTCAGCACGCATTGTTGTTATTTTTCAAAAACAATACAACTAGTAATTTCGAGCGGAATTTGGTATCTGCTCGATATCCAGCCCCGAGCAAACGACCTTGGAACGATATTCGGTATCGGTTCAATATCCAGTCCCGAGCATACGACCTTGGAACGATATTCGGTATAATTTGAAAAAATCGTCCCTTTCTTGAATTTGACTTTGACTCGATATTCGCTAAAATTTAAGTACCCATTCTTTTCTAGATTTACGCTAAAGTTCGAATACCGAATACAAAGCTGGGTAATTACATGCGTTTAATGTTCGATACCCCTTTTCCAGCTGTGAGTTCAATCTGTGCTCGCTTTTCGCACTACCTGGATTGTTATTCGACCATGTCCTAATATTGGCTGAAATTCGGATTCTCAAATTCCAAGCTGAGTATTTGTCTTCAATTCTGTATTCGCAAAAGAGCGATATCGACTCAATATTCGCTAATTTTTATTTCCCCATACCTATCACGGACATCGGTTTGATATTTGCAACGGTTTGAGTACCCGATACCAAGCTGGGAATTCGTCATCTGCTCGATATTAACTAAATATTGAATACTCTATACGTATATATGTTTTAATAGTTGGTTCGATATTCGCTTCAGTTTGCACGTCCTTTCCCGAGCTTTGCATTGCAGCTTTGCTCGATATTCGCTACCCAAACACCAGTTGTGTACTGAACCTCGGCTCGATATTCAATTAAGTTCTAAGACCGAGCCTCCGACTCAAAAGTTCCTAAGTTCAATCGAATCCCCTATACCTTGCCATGTATTTGACAGTGTCTCAATACTCGACATATGTGTAAAATCCAATACGAAGCTGGGCATTCGAAAGTGGATTGATATACGGAAATGTTTTGAAGAACAAGACCCATCTGGTTATTCGATCTTGGCTCGTTTTTTTTATAAAGTTGGAATACCCAAAACCTACCCCGCATTGTATTTACCCATGACTTGATTTTCTCTAAAGTTTGAATAGCCATTAACAAGCTGGATATTCGAACTTGGCAAGATTATCTCAATATTTCAATATGAAATAACCAGCAGGGTATTCGACATTGACTCGATATCCGCTTAAGTTGAATACTCAATATTTAGCTATGTATTCGGCCTGGGCTCGATATTCGCCAACGGTCGAATGTCCAATACCCAGGGTATTCGATCAGAAGGGTATTCGATCTTTGGCCAGGTACCGAATTCAAATACCAGAATCATAACCTTGCCAATTTCATGGACCCCAATAAATGTACTTTTGATATTAAGTAAATTATGTCGTTTTAATTTGTAAATCTTCATCGATTGTATTTATTAACATTAACATTTTTTTTTTCGTTTTGGGAAATTGACAAAATTGAAAAAATTGTTTTAGATTCGCCAATTTTCGTTGTAGTTATGATATTTGAGAGGAAACAGTAATACTGAATATTAACCATGCTCTAATATATCCATTATATGCATCTTTTGACGATTAAAAAACCTTGAAATGATAATGCGTTGCAACGCGAAACAATTGAATAATTTGGAGAGTTCTGTTATTGTCGTTATATTTTGTGTTACTAAGATAATTGCTTATATAAAATATAAAATACGTTACTGATTGTATGAGCACGTATGGTCGAGTGGTTTAAGCGATAGACTTTGACTCCAAGGGTCAGTGGTACGAGCCCAGTTGAGTGTTACTTTTTTTCTTTAATTTTATTCTTGTTTATAACTGGAGATTTTTAGATCAAATGTTTACATATATCAATATAGAGCATTTAAATGACAAACTTCAATACATGACGAAATCTGTGAAAAGGTCCCATTAAGTATAAGAGGAATTTATGTATTAATAAAAGTTTATTTATTGAATATTAATGTTGTGTATTATATAAAGTTTTGAAAAATGGGAAATAAAAAATGCAGTCCTTTAAATTTATAAACAAACAAACATTATCACAACATAGTACACGTCAAGGTGAAATATTTAATTGCAGTGCCTATCAATTCAGAAATGAAATTACACAATTCAGTAATTAAAAAAATCCGTGTTGTCGAAAGATGTATAAAGTATTTCAATATTTTACATAACTTGAACTTATAAAAAACGAACTTACTGTTAAAAATATCCCAGTGAACAAATAACTAGATCATGTCTGGTTTACCTGGTTTACCTGCATTAAACTATTTAAACATCTGAGTTACGTCCTTGATGCGTTTATTTGTTAGGCAGGCTTTTCGACGTACATGTATTATAGACTCACATCGTAAATGTGTCTACTACGGTGGCATAGAGGTGACATTCACTTCTCATTTTTAAAATTGCACTCCTCTTTTTTCTATATCGTGGCCTCGACTTTGTAACTCGATGCCACGACTTACTAACTCGTGGCCACAAGTTAGTTTTGTCGTGGCAACGAGATAGAAAAAAAGGAGTGCAAAACTAAATAAAAGAGGAGTGCAATTAAAAAAAAAAAGAGCGGTGCAGAAAAAAATAAAGGATGGGTGCATTAGACAAAAGAGGGGAACATTCTATCTACCTCGAGGGAACGAGTTACTCAGCCAATCACATTTTGCGTAACATGTGTAAATATTCTGTACGCATATATATAGCTGACCAAACCGGACTTACTGTGATTATTACTTCCCTTTGTATAAAGATCACCATGGACGACCATATGGAACAATTTGATTGGCTGACTAACTCGTGGCCACGAGTTAGCTAAGTCGGGATCTCTAGATCTCAAAATTCTCTCTTCTTTTGTTTAATGCACCCTTCCTTTATTTACTGCACCGCTCTTTTTTTAATTGCACTACTCTTTTATTTAGTTTTGCACCTCTCTTTTTTCTATCTCGTGGCCACTACATAGCTAACTCGTGGCCACGAGTTAGAAAGTCGTGGCCTCGAGTTGCTAAGATAGAAAAAAGAGGAGTGCAATTTAAAAAAAAGATGAGTGAATGTCACCCCTATGCCACCGTAGTCTACCAATGTGTAACGATTTCGAAATATACTTTATTTCTTAATCATACGGCGAGGGGATTATTCGTGAATGCACAGGGATTCCCGTGTCTCGCTTTGGTTCTTGGAAAAAAACTGATGATCATCGTTTTTTTCACGCAACACCATGGGCGTTAAGTGTTCTTAAGACATTGTTAAAGTGCCGGCAATTCATTGCTCCATATAAAACTTTATGAATGATGGACGTTGGGATAAATATTGATTGCACTGTTTGTTTCTGTTAGTGTAAGAAAGATACACACTTAATGATTGCATTGGTAAAAGAAGTTTAAAATTAAAAAAAACAGTAAATGGTTTTTGTGTAAAGCTGTGGAAAATATCAGAGAAGTTAATATGAAATATTACGCTCACACTACTGTTCGGCATGTACTTTCAGTACCACATATTTGCATAAGTATCAAATTATAAACAGTGCATCTTTCATTAAAATAAAATAAGAACTAAGGTAGAAGTAAGAAAACATTGAGTCAATATAAGTGTTTTAATAACTGAAACATATTTTCGTAGTTTACTACGTCACGAAGATAATTAGTTTGTGCGTATATTCCGTATACGACAAAGCAAGTCCACGATTTATTGTTCACGTTTGATTCATAGTGTGCTCTTGACTTATGGCCTATTGTTCTCATATTACTAGTTACACCTGATTTACTTCATGTTACCACACGAACACAATTCAACGCGGATATATATATATGTGCAAATAATCGTTAGGTTGGGATAGTGGTAAACATACTGGAGGTTGGATTTCATCTTCCCCCACCACTCCACACCCACACGCACGCACGCACACAAAATAAAAAAAATGAATATCATGTTATTAACATGCACCGTGATTATCCATATTTGTATTATTTATTATTTTTACGCATATTTGTATTATTATGCATTTGTAAAAACGATGAACTATACAATGCCTAGGTGAATAAATTATGTATTTAGTTTTGTTGTTATTATGCGTGTGTTGTTGGGCGATATATTATCCATTCGGCATTTTTGTTCATGTTTTGTTTGTGTAATAAAAACGTGTCAGTATCGGCTCAGCGCTAGTAAATGTATTTGTTTTAATAATTTAAATACAGCCAAGATTGAGCATTTATGTCTCATCATAAAGCATTTTTTCAAACACATTTTCTTATTTGTATTGTTTATACGTGCGAAAGGGCATACCAACTACTTCCCACTGAACAACTACAAAAAGGCGCCCAAATTTATATTTAATGCATTCATCTTTAGGTATTGGCGTCGCACTGAAGTGCGGCGCTAGTATGTAATACGTTTTTTTCGCTTATGGGAGGAGAAGTTATTTTACGGATCAATGTATATATTTTTGTTTGCAGAATATCTTGCATAGTGGTGATTTTTGTGTGTAAATTAGTGTAAATAAGTACTGCATTTGTGCCTATTACATTTACTTTAACATGTATTGCCAAGAATGCAAAGCTAATTCTGTTAAGGTTCATGGGGGGATAAAATTCATTAAAACTTCGCTTTGGTTTTTCTTCATTCAATGTGGTACAATATGGTAAAACTATATATCATTTTAAAGCTTAAGACGGATAGAATAACATAAACACATTTTTGACATTCAATATTTGTGTGCTTTATTCATATTTTGGTTTAAAACCAATACATTTTTACACTAATTTACAAAATCTCAATCTTAAGTTAGGAAGGATATGCACTACCTTCAGTTGAATAAATACAAAGCTATATACATATACAAGGTCAAGTTAGCAACATTTCACAGAAAATTATTGTCATAAAACAACAAATGAGTTTTTATTCAGCTGCCTTTTTTGGATAAATTTCCTAAACAAAGTTCTAAAAATATCTTAAACGTAACTACTTTTTAAAAATCCAGGCATGGTGGATAATAAGAGTCACGATTCAATTTCAAAGGCTTAACAATTTTGTTATTTACCTCTCAACCAAATTGCAAATTTTAAACCATCTCAAATTGAAATAGATTGCAGACGACATATACAATTGTAAAGGAATATAAATAAATTGGCAAACCGATTGATTTTATATTTCGATTCCTTCTACCCATTTTGAAAGCGTGGCCATCGCTGTGCTCCGTAGAAAAACGTGCAAAACAAATCGGTCGAAACTACGTGCAGTGGTGAGAAAACCGGGTATGTGTATACACATACCTGAGAAAACACATATCTTATTTTGACAGTTGGGTGGCAACTATTAAACAACTATTAACATTAATCAGCAAGAGATCGCACTATATAACAGAAATGACCATGTAGAGATATCATCACTTACCCTATTTCAAATATTTTCCAGCTGAAAATTGTCCCCCACGCGTCTTTTTTAGTTTATTTGTATTGTTTTTCTGGAGCCGAAGTGCATCACAGAATATCCATCCAACTTCCGTTGTTTTCACTTTCGTTATTAAAAACTCCGTTTAAAAGAATTATTTCTACTTTTAGATTGTTAAAGTGATGTATTATTATATATGATCATTATAATAGTATACCCACGGTGCCTATACCAGGTGACTTTTTAAGATCTGTGTGGGGAGTTAAATGTCAACAAAAGCACGACAAAGGTAACATTTCTAAGGATAACTTTTTTAATATGTCATCATTTTCAATGGGATAAAGTGGAGAGCCCGCTCATTCATGAGAGTTTTCTATAGGTATCATGATTTTGTAAAACAAATGGATATTTCTTCAGTAAAGTGCAACCGCGCGTTTGAACGGTTAGAAAAAGGTAGGATCAGTGTGGGGACATTATTTTATTATGACACAGAAACATCACCTCTCGTGAAATAAAGCAATAAACTTTATGGGCGGAGCTTACACTATATCACTTTGCATTCTTTTTTCAGGTTTCTTTCATATATTATGAAAACAAAATCAAGAAAAATATTCTAACAGTAATATGATCTGTGTGGTATACGTGTTTAGAAGGATCTGTGTGGTATCCGTGTTTCTACAATTTACGAATAAATTTAGATAATAACGACAATATATATACTTTTTAATTAGTTTCAATTATTTCAATACAACAATTACTACTACTACTACTATAACTACTACTTCTGCTGCTGATACTACTACTACTACTACTACTATAACTACTACTACTACTACTACTACTACTACTACTACTACTACTACTACAACTATTACTACTACTAGTAGTAGTAGTAATAGTAGTAGTAGTAGATCTATTATTATTATTTAAAAATTAATTCATTTCAGTAATCACCTATTTGGCACTAGTGAGCGGACAAGGGTTAACGGAAGAAAAAATAGAGGAAACAGTTTCACGAGACAGGAATGCTATACAGAAGGGGACACTAGGAGTAAGGTGGGAGCGGGCGAGACGAAATGATAGCAAACTGTTGCCAACAATAAGAATGCGGATAGACGAACACAATGGACATTTGAATTCTGACACAAATTCTGCAATAGAAAGTGTGTCAAATATTACACAGGTTGACAAAAAGCAAAGGCATGTTCTTTCCTGAGTAATACGTATGTTTTAAAATCAAATTTGGAATACAAACTGATAAAACAGAATCCACCAGACGTATTGGCTTGTCATTTTGTTGTTATTTAAAGTTTAAGGTAAACGATATGTTTATTAAAGTCATGTAGAAACATATATATATGTGTGTGTTTGTGTGTTTTATTTCATATATGGAATTTATATTGTTGCATTAGTTTATTACATAGTATAGATATTGACAATCATTCGCCATGTGTTGGTGATAATGTCATGTTATAAATTGTCGTTGTATTCAGTGTAACAAGTGTATGCTTATCTTTAGCGTTAATTATTTTGAAGAGAATATTAAAAGTAAATGAATAAATATTATATTATATGATTATATATGTACGATTATCCTCTTGTGTTGTGGATGGATGCAGCTCTGAAGAATGTCAAGACGTATTTCGAATTAAGGAGTATTGTATTGTATACACAACCACATTGCATACATTGTTTACTGTCAATTACCACGGCCTAGAATTAATATAAGCAGGCAGTTAATTATGTAAAGCAATCGTGAAAATCCCTAGTATTAGAAACCCTGGCTGCTTATGATTATCGAACTAGCTCGTGACAGCGGTATTTAAAATTGAAACCAACGAAAAAACATCGCAAAACTTTAATCAAGTTATAATTAAAAAAGAATCACAGATTCGATAAAACAAATCACAGATGCGATATATTAATGAATAACGTAAATCCAAATTATTGTACAATTATTTGAGAATGATTTCAAACACACAAACGAACTAAACGAAACCTAAAAATTAATCAAATTCGGATAACTTTAGAATCATTTTGAAAAGTAAAGTAAAAGTAAAACAACGAATAAAATAACGTAAAACGATAATGAAGTTACACAGACAAACTGTAAACTATAATGATTTTTAATCAGTATTCACGGATTTATGTGAAGTCCTCACGTATCGAGAAAGGTTTGTTCTGCGTTTGTACGTTTTGAAACGCTCCTCACTACTGTAACACTTGTCATGCATGTGGGTATTGACGTGCTCTCTGAGGTCATTCTCACTCCTAATTGCCAACCCTTTCTGGTAACATTTCACCAATCCCTCTTTTTTGCACTTTTCTCTCTAGCCACGAGTAGGTACTTGTCCGCAAAGCTCATGCCGCACTGTACAGACACGTGGCATTGGGGTCCTTTGTTCGTTGAAGCCTTCTAAGATTGTAGGCATCTTGAGAAAAAAACAACATATTTTATTAACGTGACATTTCAATGCGTAAACACGCTATTTCAAAAATGTTAGTATCCGAGGACACGCGTTCGTTAGTTTTAAATTACAAACGATTTGACGATTATTGAGTTATTTCAAAATATATGATAACCTGAGAGATGAGATATATTGTATATTTGTGTTGTTTCAAGAAAATCCGTTCAGAGGAGTATTTAGGTGGGGGGCTAGGGGGCTAAAGCCCCCCCAGCTGGCTGGCTAGACACGATTTTTAATAAAATGAGCCCCTTAAAGTTTCAATCCACTTGTGTATTTCCTGTCATTTGTCCCTAATTAAGCCATAAACAGCTGTCGATTTGTGTGATTAGCCCCAAGGCATGTGTACAGACGATCTAACCTTCGTCAGCTAAAGTGCACGCTTCATTGACTGTAAGTAATAAACTGCGCTAGTTGATTGGCTGAAGAAGATACATTCAACTAATGAAATTCATCCATACATTTAGCTAAAGATAAATGTTTACAAATGGCTGCCGCATGAAACTTGTGAAGAACAATCTTTCAATTTGTACCAATTAAAGAGTTTAGACGAACGCAATTGACAATCATTATTATTTTCTCGGTAATTTCTTTGATGAATTTAATTGGTATTAGCTCTTTAGAGTGATAATCCTTTTGAGTAACAAGTTATTGTCAGTGAAATTCAACTGCACACTTAATGAATGGCAATTATTTTTTTTTGTTTTGATTTGTTTTTTTTACAAATCGGGCTAACTGCTTTGATGTTCATCCATAGTTTTTAAAATTAAAAGACTCAAAAATGAAGAATTACTTTGCTATATGAAACTTAATCATTTTCTTAAAGCGTGACAACATCGAGGCAGCAACACCCGAATTAAACTACACAAGAAACCTAACGACTCCCTTTGTTGACACTTTTGTGAACGAAATGGACACCCAATTAAATGATTTGCAGACTAAGGCAGCCATGGGATTGAAGTTTATACCTGAACAAATGTGCTCCTATCCTGTCAGTGCTAGTGAACTTGAATGGTTCAATGATGATCTCCCTTCCCCTCTGTCCCTCCCTGCCGAGTTGCACTTTATATGGCATGCTAGGTGGAAAGGTGTACCCAACCCACCTACTTCCCTTCAGGGCTATGTTGCACATTGTGATTCCCAGCTGTACCCCGCCATTTACACGGTTTTGTCCATATCATGTGTGTTCCCTGTCACATCATGCGAGTGTGAAAGGAGTATCAGTGCCCAAGGACTTGTTAAGACAAAACTAAGATCATCAATGGGTCAGGACAGGTTGTCCGCTGTGTGCCTGCTTTCCATTCATAAGGACATGGACATAAACATTTTAATGTTGTACCTAAGTTGACCTACTTGGATATCCAACAAGGTTAAATAGGAGGTCAACCCATCTAACTCCGTTAAAAAAGTTATGGATAAAGATAATGTCTCCCACCACTTTAGTGGTTTGAGAGACATTTTATTTACCCCTGTGTGTCTGTCTGTCCGTGTGTCTGTCACACTTGATGTGTGAACTCAAGTTCTTTTTTGTTTCACATGCACTTTTATCATGCAAAATGCTGATTAGATAGCAGGAAATCGCATCATTTTAAGGTGCCATTTAAAAAAAAAATCGACGACGGAAGGGGACACCCCTCCCGCACCCTCCCCTGTTGAGCCCCCCCTCTGAAAATTTTCTGGATACGCCTCTGCCGTTCATCTGTTTGTTAGCATAACTGTATAAAAATGTAACTATTTTTTAAGGTATTTAATCTTACCTGAAATGCTTTCCCACAGCAGTTATAGTTTCCAAAGTTAGCGTGTCCCCTAATGTGGCGCAATAATCCAGCTCTGGTCTTCGACATTTTTCCGCATTCGGAGCATTGAGCCATATCTTAAAGCAAATATAATATCAAAAATAATATACGATACATTACTTCACCTGACAGTAGTGTTTGGCGCCAAAATAAAAATGGAATTTGATACAATAACATAAAGTGTACACTTATTTAAGGTAAGCATGGACTTGTCATCGATTTAAGATGCTCCAGCGTAAGATTTTAATATTATAATGGGGATTGTACAGCATGCCTGTAAATCATAATTATGTATTAGTTCAACAAGCGGTGCAAGCGTAGTGTATAGCAGAGCGACTCTGGTCCCTGGCCGTCTTTACCTTATATGGTAATCATAACCATATATGTCACAACACAAACATCTATAAATAAACGTTATGAATGAGTGTAATATGACCATATATGAAGAAAGCGTAATCAAATAACGTGCGAGGGGTACCGAATGGAGAAACAAGAAAAAACATCGTTGGAATAATCTCCCCTTTTGATTGCACACGAGCTTTCAAACGGTTGAGATCCGGTATTGTATACGTTTGTGACATTGTTTTGAGATTAAGAAGTCATTTCGGCGCTTATATATTTCAGTTTTGTTTTTGAACTTGCAATAGCTATCTTTTAATTGTGATTTGGTGTATTTCGACGTTGTAAAGTGTATAATTCAAAGTGGTATTCATTTTCGCGACCTAGTCCTAGTAACTCGGTGTGAGTGAACGAAGGATTTGTGTTTACTTTTCACCTTAAGTTCAACTGTGCGTTTTATTACCCATTTTGTGATCTATTAAATTTTAAAAACACGTGCTTCGCGCATTTGGACACTTACAGTGTGTTTTACACTAGTGCAATAATTGACACGTTTGATGTGTTTATAGTGACTGTGATATTTGCATTGATTGAACACTTACCAGTGGATTGCAATTTTGAGTGACACTTTAATACTAATTATTAAAAAACAGGTGCTTCGCGCATTCGGACACATTCAGTGTGTTACACACTAGTGCAATAATTGACACTTTTATCATGTTCATAGTGATATTTGCACTGAACACTGACCAGTGTATTGCAATTTTGACACTTATTGATTATTGAAAACTAGTGCTTTTTAACTTGTGTGACCTTTATTTTTATTAAAGCGTGATTGATCTGTTTTGTTTATATTCTTTTTGTGTAGTTAGATACACATAAGACAAGTTTAGTCGTACTTATTAGTCTTGTTGCAATAGTATTGTTAAGGTAGTATTTGGGTTGTTAAGACTTGTCTTTTTATAATTAGTAAATTTATTACGCAGGCTCTTTTGAACAGGATGCAGTGTTGTGTCAGGAAGCATTTTCCTTTTATTTTTTCAGGTGCCCAAGACAGGAGAAAAGTGAACCGTATTGCTGGGGACTCCAATGCTCATCGGATTAAGGATATTCTTCCTGACGATATAGCTGTCAAATGCCTGCCAATCTCTGATGAGAATATGTAATGACAATGGTATAGAACAGTAATAACAGTTTCAGGTTTGTTTCTATTAATGGTATCACATGTACACATTTTTCTAAACGTTAAAACAAAATGATTAATGAAATAAACAAAAGGTTACCGTTTAAACGGTATCCATATGTCAGTTATAAAAGCGTCATTGACATCGCATTTCCAAACTGAAAGTAATGATTATTTCCAGAAGTTATATTCAGATCATTACCCATTTGGGCAATGACGTCATATTAAAACCAACTGTTCTTGCCGTTGTTGAGTCATTGGGTACACATTTTCTACTTACATGCCGTAGTATTTTATAACAAAGACAAATAAATATTGATCCCACATTTCTTCAATAAGACTACACCTGTGTAAATTTTTTATTGTTTTCTACCTAACAAGATGTACATAAAAACGAGTATCTGTTTATTAAATTAAAAATGAATGCGGATGAATAAATGTCGGAAAAAATGTCCTTATGCACGTTGTGCTGACGCGCGTCAAATGTTCAAGACAATTCGGGGAATGATCATGCAACAAATAGCTGGAAAATTTTCCCGAGCACTTTGTGCCGACGTGTGTCAAATATTCAAGACGTCTAGGTCGTACATGGTGTTTTGTTATGTTTACGCTGTTGTGAATAAGGGCCATCTGGCACACATGATACAAATGTATACCAGTCTTTTTTTAACAGCTTTTAATAAGTTTTGCAACATTGTAACGTAATGAACTAAAATGGATTATGTTGATATCAACAGTCGTTTAAATGTTTACTGTTTTTGTAAACATTTTTGAGAAAACACGAAATGCCACCATTTAAACGTGAAACTCATAGTTTCTATAAATGATGTAATTATTTCATTTCTTTATACTTAAACAGTTCAAATGTCAAGTCCTAAGCTTCGTATGATTACAGTATTTGTCATCAATATAAAGTTAAACTTATTATGCTGATGTCATCATGTGCAATGATTGGCATCATTGCGTTTTCTAACTAATTTGCATGGTTATATATTTTATTTAAGCGTGTGGAATATTTTACAGATTGTAGGGAATTGTAATTGCAAACTTTTCATTTTAATCTTGAGGCAAAGCATGAATTTTCCTTGTGTATTCATTCATGTATATTTGTGATTTATTTACACAGACATTCGCCAACTCTGTTTTCAAAGGTGCCAAATTTTCTTGTGATCGTTTTCGCCATGCATTGTTGAGAGACTTGCGGAAGATGGATGTTCAACAGTTGTATCTTCATCTAGGCTCAAATGACATTCTTACGAATGAAGCGGTGTTTTACCGGTACATATACAATTTAAAAAAAAGCTTTGATATTTAAATTTAATGTAGTTGTTTCCCATAACTATATAAATTTGCAAAACTAACATTTTACATGGTTTATTCCTCAATGAGTCATGGAAACTTGCAATCATTTAAGAAGTGTTATCTAGTTTCTAATTTATAAATAAAGCATTTCACAATATTTTCTATTATCCATGTTAATTTGACATTTTATGCTCCCCCAAAAAAATTTGGGGGGGAGCATATAGTCGCCGCTTCGTCAGTCCGTCTGTCCGTCCGTGAACAATTTTTGGATTCTCAGCAACTAAAGGCCGGAATTCAATGAAACTTAATGGGAAGCTTCACTATTAAGAGGAAATGTGCATATTATCAGCGGGTTCTGGTCGGATGATTTGTCACAGAGTTATGGCCCTTTTAAATTTTCTATTAACTGTACATATAGTGCAATTCTTGTCAGGGCTATTTCTCAGCAATTAATGACCGGAATTCAATGAAACTTTATGGGAAGATTTACTACCAAGAGGAGATGTGCATATTATCAGCGGGTTCTGGTCCGATGATTTTTCACAGAGTTATGGCCCTTTAAAATTTTCCATTTACTGTACATATGGTGCAATTCTTGTCCGGGCTATTTCTCAGCAACTAATGACTGGAATTCAATGAAACTTTATGGGAAGCATCACTACCAAGAGGAGATGTGCGTATTATCAGCGGGTTCTGGTCGGATGATTTTTCACAGAGTTATGGCCCTTTGAAATTTTCCATTGTACATATAGTGCAATTCTTGTCCGAGCAATTTCTCAGCAACTTATTACGGGAATTCAATGAAACTTTATGGGAAGCTTCACTACCAACAGAAGATGTGCATATTATCAGCTGGTTCTTGTCGGATGATTTTCCACAGAGTTATGGCCATTTGAAATTTTCCATTGTACATATAGTGCAATTCTTGTCCGAGCTATTTCTCAGCAACTTATTACATGAATTCAATGAAATTTTATGGGAAGCTTCGCTACCAACAGGAGATGTGCATATTATAAGCCGGTTATGGTCGGATGATTTTTCACAGAGTTATGGCCCTTTGAAATTTTCTATAAACTGTACATATAGTGCAATTCTTGTCCGGGCTATTTCTCCCCAACTACTGACTGGAATACAATGAAGCTTTATGGGAAGCTTAACTACCTTGAGGAGATGCGCATGTTATTAGTGGGTTCTGGTTAGATGATTTATTTACAGAGTTATGGCCCTTTGAAATTTTTAAGTTACTAAACCATCCATTGTATTAATTTGTCCAAAGTTATGCCCCTCAAGACGTTTCCTTTTATCTGAATATATAGTGCAATATTGTGACAAAAAAACCTTTGTGGAGCATCACCCGTCTCAAACGGTTTCTTGTTTCATTGTCTACAATTAATTTTACATGAAATAGCAAATGTTTTATTTATGCGCATAATATTAACAATATAATTATACATATTTGTTTATGTAACTATTTTGATAGGTAAGTCAGTCTGCAAAGAAAAAGAACACATTTGTATATATTTTACTCCACATTTTTTATGCCCCCTTTCGAAGAAAAGTGGGTATATAGTTTTCTCACTGTCTGTCTGTCTGTCACACTTTTCTTGTCCCCTCTCTAATTCAAATAGTTTTCATCTGATCTTTACCAAACTTGGTCAGAAGTTGTATCTAGGCAATATCTAGGTCAAGCTCGAATATGGGCCATGCCGGGTCAAAAACTAGACCATGGGGTCTATTAGTGCATTTTAAGGTTTAAGCATGGTGTCTGCTCTCTAATTGAAGTAGTTTTCATCTGATCTTTACCAAACTTGGTCAGAAGTTGTATCAAGACAACATCTGGGTCATGCCGGGTCAAAAACTAGGTCACAGGGTCACTTAGTGCATTTCAAGGATTAAGTATGGTGTCCGCTCTCTAGTTTGGGACTTATTTTGCATTTCTAAATTAACGTTTTTTATGCCGCCGAAGGAGGGCATATAGTGATCGCACTGTCCTTCCGTCTGTTTATCTGATGTCTGTCTGTCCGTCCTTCACACTTTGTGTTTAGGTTTCGAAAAATGCTCATAACTTCTTTTGTCACTTCAGATGTAACATTCATATTTGATATGCATGTGTACATGGACAAGGCCTTTCCATATGCACACAAATTTTTACCCCATGACCTTAACCTTAGGGTCCGTGTTTAGGGTTCAAAAAATGCATTTAGATTTCGAAAAATGCTCATAATTTCTATCAAAGCATTTATTGGGGGCATACGTCATCCTATGGAGACAGATCTTGTTTAACAATTTAATTGAAAATAATATGTTGTCAACATGAAGTGTATATATGCAAGATCACATTCCCAGTGACAACAACTCTTTAATTGTTGACTGTATTTTAGCTGGACTATTATATATGAAATATATATAGTGGAGCTATCCTACTCACCCCGGCGTTGGCGTTTCCGTGAGCGTGCAAATGTTAAAGTTTGCGTACTACTTCAAATATTTTCAATGTCCATTGACATATTGCTTTCATATTTTGCATACTTGTTTACCAACATGATCCCAACCTATAAACAAGAGCAGACCACTGTATCAAGCATTTTGACAGAATTATTGCCCCTTTTATACTTAGAATATGCATATTATTGATAAATCTATGTTAAATTGTGCGTACTACCCCAAATATTTCCTATGTCCTTTAACATATTGCTTTGTTATATTGCATACTTGTTTACCAACATGACCTTTAACCTACAAACAAGAGCAGACCACTTAATCAAGCATTTTGATAGAATTACGGCCCCTTTTATACTCAGAATATGCATATTATTGATTAATCTATGTTAAAGTTTGCGTACTACCCCAAATATTTCCTATGTTCTTTGACATATTGCTATTATATTTTGCATACTTGTTTTCCAACATGACCCCAACCTATAAACAAGATTAGACCACTGAATCAAGCATTTTGATAGAATTATGGCCCCTTTTTTACTTTGAGAATTGGACATTTTGCTTAAATTCACATAACTTCTTTATTTATGATAAGATTTTATTAATACTTTGACAAAACAACACTTACCTGAATACCACAATGGATTCCACCCGTGCAATACCAGTGCTCCAGCTAGGCCTAAATCGAAGGGCGCCCCGCCCTGCCCTCCCGAACCTCCGCCCTGACCTTCCTAGGGCCCCCCCTGCCCTTAAAAAAAAATTTTTTTTTATTTTTTTTTTTTACATATGATGATTAATAAATCTCTTATTAAAATACATTGTAATTAATTTATTCCTCATTGTAGTAATTAAATTTGAATTGTTTAATGACAATGGGAATAATTTATTCTTACAATTATTGATAACACATAAATTAACATGCATGAGGAAGCGTTCTAGAAACACCCGCACGCTCGAAAGTGCCCTTTTGACAAAATACTGCGCGTCCAAAGTGCCCTTTTGACAAAAAATCCCCCTGCCTTTTTCAAATCCTAGCTGCAGCACTGCAATACCCCGCGCCCCAACCCAGAATCCCTGCCCCCCACCCCCCCCCCCCCCAATTTTTTTGTTTTCCTTTTTTATTTTTGAAAGATCGTCAGATCGTCTAATAAATGACCCCACCCCACGTTATACCCCCCTCTCAACCCCCCTACCCCCTCCCCAAATTTTTATTTTTTTTCCTTTTTTTATTTTTGAAAGATCATCTAATAAATTATTGAATATGAACAATTTCCCCATGATGGCTTACGTTATACTGTCAAGCATTCGAATAGTCGAGCGCGCTGTCCTCTGACAGCTCTTGTTATCTATTTTTATTAATGAAAATGATTGTATTGAAATAATTTCAGAGATGTAGCTGACTTGTGCGATTTGGTGCATCAGGTCAGTCCAGACACTGAGGTTGTCTTTTGCAAAGTTTTCTGAATAAAATACATTGAATTTAGTGGTTTGATAAAAATAGAAAATGCCCAGAGCCAGTAGCACTGACGCTTGCAGTGTGATATAAGAAATGGCAAAAATATTTTGAACCTTCTCCCATAACAGATATCTCCCTGTTAGCTAACAAACGTTTTTTTGACTGATAGTTCAGTCACATAAATGTGAGGGGACTGTCAGGATGTTTTTTTTTAAATAATAATTATTGATTAAGTGATAAGAAAATATTGAAATTGTGTTCATTGTTATTTGAACTAACTTTAAGCAAGTATTGAAATTGTGTACAGTGTTATTTGAACTAACTTTCTTACATTACGTGCATTTCAAGGATTAATTATGGTGTCCGCTCTCTAGTTTGGGACTTATTTTGCATTTCTGGATTAACTTTTTTAATGCCGCCGAAGGAGGGCATATAGTGATCAAACTGTCCTTCTGTCTGTTTGTCTGATGTCTGTCTGTCCGTCACACTTTGTGTTTAGGTTTCGAAAAATGCTCATAACTTCTTTTGTCGCTTCAGATGTAACATTCATATTTGATATGCATGTGTATATGGACAAGGCCTTTCCATACCCACACAAATTTTTACCCCAAGACCTTGACCTTAGGGTCCGCGTTTAGGGTTCGAAAAATGCTCATAATTTCTATCAAAGCATTTATTGGGGGCATACGTCATCCTATGGAGACAGCTCTTGTTTAACAATTTAATTGAAAATAATATATATGTTTTCTTATCTAAGTTAATGTCAAAGTTCTTGTTTAGTAGGTATTTATTGGTTAAAATGATGAAAAATAAATGTTAAATATATTTTTATGTTTCACAAAGTTTTATATTTAAAGGAGGCGCACAATCGGTGTCCAGAATGCAGGGTTGTTTGCTCCAACGAAGACGCTTTGCTGAGCCACTTCTGCACTCGCCACATCAAGCAACCAGAGACTGGAAAAGAGAGTAAAATTAAGCTGATAGGCTCACCAATGGTATGACTTTAAATCACTAACTTGTGTATGCTTGACAAGCATTTTATGTACAAATAAAGTAACAAAAAAAGGGGGTCAACACATGCACTTTCCCATATAATGCTTTCTGTATCTTTTAGCAACTAATGACACGATTTTGTGTTGACATACTCAATATGATAGTTATAGCCCTATATAACTGGTATGTTCATTTTAGTTAATCTTTCTATTTTATTAAACCTGTTTGTTTTAGCTAGATTGCTTGAAAAACACAACCAGGATTATTTTTATGCCCCCGGATCAAAAGATCGGGGGTATATTGTTTTTGGCCTGTCTGTAATTGTATGTGTCCATGTGTGTGTGTGTGTGTGTGTGTGTGTGTGTGTGTCCCAAAACTTTAACCAAAACTTTAACCTTCATCATAACTTTTGCAATATTGAACATAGCAACTTGTTTTTTGGCATGCATGTGTATCTCATGGAGCTGCACATTTTGAGTGGTGAAAGGTCAAAGTCAAGGTCATCCTTCAAGGTCAAAGGTCAAAAAAAATAATTCAAAAACTTTAACCAAAACTTTAACCTTCTTCATAACTTTTGCAATATTGAACGTAGCAACTTGATATTTGGCATGCATGTGTATCTCATGGAGCTGCACATTTTGAGTGGTGAAAGATCAAGATCATCCTTAAAGGTCAAAGGTAAAAAAATAATCAAAGTGGCGCATTAGGGGGCATTGTGTTTCTGACAACCACATTTCTTGTTAGCATTGTCTTACCCCTGTTACATGCAATGTACATGTGGCTTATTAAATTGGAAACCCTGGTTTGCATGAGAATATTTTGCAAAACATAGTTGAAAAAACATACATGTATACAAACTTAGTCATTACTGTTAGTATAATGAGCACCTCTATTTCTGAATATTTTGATTGGATGGTTATGGGCCTTTATGCTTGTGTCATATTTATGTATGTGAAAGTGTGTAATTAGACAAAAGAATTTATATTTTTTTATTTTTTGGGTAACAATCACTTATTTTAGAGTTATTTATAAGTAAATCTTACAGATTGCATCTGCTAATCATGAACTCAACGAAGTCAGCTCAAGGAAGTGGAAGGCATGCTTGGAAAATAGAAGTTTCCATTATGAAGGCAAATTTTAGTATATTTCAAATTTGTAACCAAATGAAGTGACAAGATCTTGAATGAAAATTTGATTGAACATTTGTTATCTGTCAAGAGAAACAGTTTGAAGCGAATGAATTAAGTATTGCCTATTGTCTATAAGTTAATTGTGTGACCTGAACCCTGTGAGGGATATTACTTATTTTTATACGCCGGTTTTGAAAAAACGGGAGGTATTATAGTTTCACCCTTGGCGGGCGGCGACGTCCATAACAGTGTCCACTCTCTAATTCAAATAGTTTTCATCCGATCTTCACCAAACTTGGTCAGAAGTTGTATCTAGACAATATCTAGGTCAAGTTTGAATATGGGTCATGCCAGGTCAAAAACTAGGTCACGGGGTCACTTAGTGCATTTGAAGGATTTAGCATTGGTGGCTCTCTAATTGGAGTAGTTTTCATCTGATCTTTACCAAATTTGGTCATAAGTTGTGTGTAAATGATATATAGGTCAAGTTCAAATATGGGTTATGCCGGGTCAAAAACTAGGTCGCGAGGTCACTTAGAGCATTTCATGCATTTCGCATGGTGTCTGCTCTCTAATTGAAGTAGTTTTCATCCAATCTTCACAAACTTTGGTCAGAAGTTTTATCTAGACAATATCTAAGTCAAGTTCAATTATGGGTCATGCCGGGTCAAAAACAAGGTCAGGGGTTCACTTAGTACATTTCAAGGATTAAGCATGGTGTCCGCTCTCAAATTGAAGTAGTTATCATCCGATCTTCACCAAATTTGGTCAGAAATTGTGTCAAAATGTTATCTAGGTCAAGTTCAAATATGGGTCACGCCAGGTCAAAAACTAGGTCACGAGGTTACTTAGTGCATTTCAAGCATTTAGCACGGTGTCCACTCTCTTATTGAAGTAGTTTTCATCTGATCTTCAACAAATGTGGTCAGAAGTTGTATCTAGACAATATCTAGTTCAAGTTCAAATATGGGTCATGCTGGGTCAAAAACTAGTTCACAGGGTGCATTTCAAGGATTTAGCATGGTGTAAGCTCTTTAATTGAAAGAGTTTTCATCCGATCTTCACCAAATTTGGGCAGAAGTTGTGTCTTAATGATATCTAAGTCAAGTTCAGATATAGGTCATGCCAGGTCGAAAACTAGGTCACTTAGTGCATTTCCAGCGTTTAGCATGGTGTCCAAAACCTTCAAACGGGTGTATCTTGTGACAGTTTAGCACTCTTGTTTATTACATTAAAGCCACACACCTTGAAATGAAATACATGTTACTCAGTACATATAGATGCAATTTGAAAGTGTGCAAAATTGTCATTAAATCTATAGCCTAGTTAGCAAGTAATTTATTTTTTTATATTTTAAAACTGAATGTATGATTTGTATACGTACATGTTCAATTCGAGAAACACAATTATTTTTAAGTTTTAAAGCACAAGAAAGACGGATTTCTACCTTGCAACCACCAGATATATTCTAATTGGCAAAGATAAAATATGTTTCTTATTTATATCCAAATTTACTATGCCAGATATTTCATTTCAAGGTGTGTGGCTTTAAGGAATGTTTTTTAAATGGGTATATTACCAAGATCTGCACAGCCAGGGTGATATTAACCTTCAGATGTTAAAGCTGTCTAAGAATTTGAAGGCTTGCCTTTTATACTTGAAATGATAAAATCATTAACATGTTTTGTTCTTTAGGAACATACAAACATTTCCCACCCACCATGTGGATCAAGATGTTTGGGCTGATGATTCTGGGTCTTATGTGTGGACAAGGTGGTCTTCATTACATCATGATGCAGCTGTGTATTCAACAACATGTTAACCTGTCCCAGCGGATGTTGATGCTCTTAAATCTCTTAAATGATGTTGAGAAAAATCCAGGACCGGTACTTTATGACAAAATATACATCGTTTATTGAATAACTATATATATTTATTTTAACATTAAAGTGATTTTTTTCTTGCATTTTTGTGCCTTTTGTTACTGAGAACTATTTTATCATATGTTGGTGATTGAAACCCAGGACCTGTAAGTGCTTCTTAATATTTGCAACAAATGACAAATCATGTTAAGTTTTTGAAACATCTGTTTTTTGTTCAGTTAAAGGACATATTGAACTCACTAATTGCTAAGTTAACTTAGATGCATCAAGTTTTTTTGATGATTTCTACTTTCTGTTGAATCATTATCCTTTCCAAAGCCAGAGAGATATAGTGTTGGCGTTTTCCATCGGTCAGTCTGTCAGTCCATCCATCTGTTTGTTACAAACATTTTAGGGCTTCATATCATGAATTTAATAAGATTTCAACATGGAAAAATAAGTGTATGCCATATTCATACAATAGTGCAAATTTACTTTTTTTCTTTCTTTTTAGATTAGTTATTAACAGAAAAACAGAACAGTAACATACTTTTATTACATAAACAGAGGCTCTGATTAGATGTGTATCTGCGTAAAGAACTCATAGAAAATATCAATATATAGATAAATAAAACAAAAATAGAGTTAAACAAATCATGGTGAAATCCACAATACACACCAAGAGCTATTAGTAGGCTTATCTCCATTGACTTATTTCACAGTAAATCTCTTTTTTTTGCCTTTTCATTAACATTTTCAATCAAAAATAACATTTGTGAAAAACTTAGTCAATGATTATAACTAAAGTTAAAAATGTGGACACTGTAAGTTACTGTAAACGTATAGAAATTCGTCTGTATGAAATTTCGTGGTTTAATAAAAAAAACTAATTCGTTGACACGTAATTTCGTTGATTGCAAATTAAAAAAAAACAACTTATCGTTGAAACGTAATTTCATGGATTTCAAATTTTCGGGAAAGACTGACCGTCATAATAATTAAACTGTTATTAAAACAACCAGAGTAAAACGAGACATAACCTGCTAATCTGTGTTGTCCGTAAGACTTGAGGTTAATGTGCACTGAAGCATTAAAGTGTTGGTGATAATTGTCGATAAGAGCGATTAAGCGGCGCACTGGTGGGGCCCCGCTCGCTAATTGCCATCAATGTTGTTTTGACAATATTTGCAAATATCAGCGCAATCGGTCCCCTAGTAGTAACAATTGAGTTTATAAGGTCCCCAAAATACATGTGTGAAAGATGTTAAGTCTCTTTAAATTTAAATTGGCACTAATTGACACATGTGAGAAATCTGCAAACTGTTAACGATGATGAATAAAAAAGAAAAACTCATAGATATAGTGTAATATGACCTACTGAAGTGAAGTAAATATTTCAAAAACAAATATCTCGGATAACCGACAACACAAGAAAATGTCGGAAATGGCATTAGGAATGTATAAATAATCGTTGGTACTTGAATTCGTGGTTCAGCGGACCAACGAAATCCACGAAAATTCGTGCCACACGAAATTTAATGGTTTTACAGTAATTGACTTTGGCTTCCAATCTGCAGTTTACAAAGTTGCTTGTTATAGGAGTATTCGTGCAAATGGATATCCTGCAAGGAAGACTTCCACTCCATAGGACAGCAAGATGCACATATCATCTCTCATGTGGTTCAAGAGAAATGCTGTAGATGGGGAGACTGTACCAAAGTCCTGAGCTTTAATAGTCTTGAAAACCATGAACTTAAACATCTCTATGATGTGAGTTTAGCACTGTGTATGAACTGGTGTTGCTTCATTTTCTGCATATCTTTATCTCAGTCTTCTCTAGTTTTGATGGTCAAATACATATTGTCTGCCAGTTTTTTCCCCCAATACTGCCGTTCATCGTTTGCTTGCATCAAGAGTTTTAAAAGAAATTAAAACTCATTTGTTTAGTTAGAATCTTATGAAAGACTTAAATGGCCATGTTTAATACAATTGTATAACAACATATATGAGCTAAAAAAATAGTTGGAATAATTAATGTTTATATGAACATAACAAATTTACTTAAAATCATAGGTCTTGTTTTTGTCTGCCACTATAAGAACCAGAACATATTTCGGACATTCGAGGATTGACTTGCTGTGTTAGAGGATCATCAGGTGATGGAAGAAACCAGGCTTTTTTCGACTCAATGTTGATGAAACCTGATCGACATGCTCATCTTGGTTGAGTAAGCCTGGGTTGAGTGTTTCCAAAAAGTAGGTAACCTGGTGAAATCTTAGGAAAACATTGTAACCAGATCCAGGTTTATTTGACTGACAGACCGATTGACAGTGGGTCAACCGTAAATCCCTTCATGTGAAAACGGTAGGGACAAAATAAATATCACATTGCTCTTCTGAGTTCATTTGAAAACCAAGTTTTATCACAAAATTAAAATGGTCAATGTATTATTTTGTGTATTTAAAAATTATGTGAATATTAAGTTTCATGAAATCTTACTGAGTTTTCTCAATTTTAGCTACTATTCGGACATGGACTGACGGACAAATGGGCAACAATGTCGCAATTTGTATACCAAGTTTTATAAGAATTGTTTCATAAAAGTAACCAATGTGTCTGTCCTATGTCAAGGTAACTACTAGAATGAAATACACAAAAAGATTTTGGTTCACAATAGGGTAGGCTCCGCGTGCCGTGAACCGGGCAACAGCTTTTGTCATTTAACATTTGTGTTATAATGGCATAAGCTGGCAGATACCCTTTAACTTTAACGATGTTTTCCGATAATTTCTCGGAAAATACAATCTAGCAATTTTTATTTAATTTAGATTACTAAAAATTTTATTATATTTATGCCCCCCTTGGAAGAAGAGGGGTATATTGTTTTGCACATGTCAGTTGGTTGGTCCACCAGATGGTTTCCTGATTATAACTCAAGAACGCTTTGGCCTAGGATCATGAAACTTCATAGGTTTATTGATCTCGAAATAGTAAAATGGTTTCCGGATGATAACTCAAGAACGCTTACGCCTAGGATCATGAAATTTCATAGGTACATTGATGATGACTCGGAGATGACATCTATTGATTTTCAGGTCACTAAGTCAAAGGTCAAGGTCACAGTGACTCGAAATAGAAAAATGGTTTCCGGATGATAACTCATAAATGCTTACGCCTAGGATCATAAAATAAAAAAATCATTGGTACATTGATAATGACTGGCAGATGACCCCCTTCATAGGTACATTGA
The DNA here is from genome assembly GCF_020536995.1 of Dreissena polymorpha. NCBI lineage: Eukaryota > Metazoa > Mollusca > Bivalvia > Myida > Dreissenidae > Dreissena > Dreissena polymorpha. The sequence goes on along the minus strand of NC_068358.1, from coordinate 19,285,139 downwards.
TAATGACTGGCAGAAGACCCTTATTGATTTTCAGGTCACTAGGTCAAAGATTAAGGTCATAGTGACTCAAAACAATTTAATGGTTTCCTGTTGATAGCTCAAGAATACTTAGGTCTATGATCATGAAACTTCTCAAGTACATTGATCATGACTGGCAGATGACCCCTATTGATTTTCAGGTCACTAGGTCAAAAGTCAAGTTCACAGTGACAAAAACGTATTCACAATGGCTGCCACTACAACTGACAGCCCATAGGGGGGCATGCATGTTTTACAAACAGCCCTTGTTCTGTGTTAAAATTATGTACACGTCTGCGTTAAATAAATATGTTCACATTTGAAATAAAGCTAAAAATGTGTATTGTTGTTATTAGTAATTTGAACCGAATTGGTCTGTGGGAAGTATAAGTACTATCAACCAGACCTAAATATGTGGGTAATTAAAGAGCACGAGAAAAGATGAAAATTAAGTTAGCTCAACCATTTTAAGCAATATTACTGGGTCACACTTTTTACGATGCAAAACCTGAAGGGTCCCTAGACTATGATGATTACTTACACGAGGAGTGTCCTTTTCATTGTTTCCGCATGATCCTATCAGTAACGAATTAACGCTTGTATCGTTAAAGCAAGTCGTATATTCACGTTTATAAATATTTAAATAGAAAATAAAGGTTTAATTGTCGCATATCCACCGCATGATGTGTTTCTTATAAAGTGCACGTATATTCAAACCGAACAATTTTGTCCTTAGATAAAAATATACTACATGTGATCATATGTGGCCTCACAAGGCTTATTATGAATTTATTATATCGCCATCGCAATGAGATGTAAATAGTTCATACATGCACAGTGTTCTTTCAACACAACCAAATCACACTTATAGTCGCGTCTTGCGAAAATAGGTCTTAATGCGTATGCGGCCAGCGTAAGTCAAACACGGTCTGCGCTATTTCGCAGTGATTGTTGTTAGGTCAAAAACGTGCATGAAGAAGTCCGGATTTCCGCAGTGATTTGGCCAATGCTGTGGGTGATTTCTCTGAAATCAATAATTAAAATATTCTGATTCATTCATTCGGGTCTACAGGCGTGAAATTTCCCCATCATTTAATTGTTTGTTGATAAAGGGTATTTTATGTGAAAAGCTTGGTAAGACAGCTACGCCGAACAACCGAACTAGCATTCATTAATTTGATCAAAATATGCACACAGCAGAATGATTGTGTTTCTTACATGGCTTTTAGAAGAACAGACCATGCAGGCGAGCAGTGAACAATATGATTAGGTTTAGTTGCCCTAACCCTATATACCCTTGGTATGACTTGTGAGTGTTGAACTAATGTGCTACAGCATCACTTAAATACAAACATACGATAGTCAGGTATCCCCGCATAATGACATATAGAATATTACTGGGTAGATACCGCTTGGCAAACTTGAGCATGGGATAGTCGGTTATACCCGCTTTGTGAAATTAGGAATATAACAGGTTTAATAAAGCATTAACAGTACGTACTTGGGGGTTATAGGAAATACCCGCTATATGACTATCCTGTATATAACTAAATGACGTCAAAAATACAACTGATGTGATACGGCATTACTTATACGAGCATAGGGTAGTAAAGTATAACTCGCCTCCTACAAAAATGACCTGATTCGATTTGCTTTGAGAGGCCATGTGCCCATTGTGTATTTTCCATACACCCTGAGAAATTTCCATACACCCCGAGTAATCGGTTGAGATATAATGGATACACAGTTAGTAACTGATTGTGTATAGGATATACACCCTCAGTTCCCATCTCGAGCTTCGCTCTCATACACCATCAGTTACAAACAGTGTAACTAATACGGTATTACTTATAACAGCATGGGGTAGTAGTATATACCGCTATATAACTCGCTAGTATAGTACAGGCTTGATACGGCATTACTTATATACGAGCATTGGGTAGTAGGATATATCCGGTATATTGCTCGCTAGTAAAGTACTGGCTTGGTACGGCATTACTTATATATAAGCATGGGGTAGTAGGATATACCCGCTATATAACTCGCTAGTATAGTACCGGCTTGATACGGCATTACTAATGTACGAGCATGGGGTAGTAGGATATATCCGGTATATGACTGCTAGTATAGTACTGGCTTGATACGGCATTACTTATATACGAGCATGGGGTAGGAGGATATACCCGCTATATAACTCGCTAGTATAGTACTGGCTTGATACGGCATTACTTATATACGAGCATGGGTAGTAGGATATATCCGATACATGACTCGCTAGTATAGTACTGGCTTGATACGGCATTACTTATATACGAGCATGGGGTAGTAGTATATACAATGGCTGTTTGTAAAACATGCATGCCCCCCATATGGGCTGTCAGTTGTAGTGGCAGCCATTGTGTGAATACGTATTTGTCACTGTGACCTTTGACCTAGTGACCTGAAAATCAATAGGGGTCATCTGCCAGTCATGATCAATGTTCCTATGAAGTTTCATGATCCTTAGTTTCATGATCCTAGGCCTAAGCATTCTTGAGTTACCATCTTGAAACCATTTTATTATTTGGAATAACTGTGACCTTGACCTAGTAACCTGAAAATCAAGATGGGTCATCTTCCAGTCATGATCAATGTACCAATGAAGTTTCATGATCCTAGGCCTAAGCGTTCTCAAGTTATCATCCGGAAACCATCTGATGGACGGACCGACCGACCGACATGTGGAAAACAATATACCCCCTCTTCTTCGAAGGGGTGCATAATTAGAGAGCGGACACCATGCTCAAAGTTTAAAACGCACTAAGTGACCCCTTGGCCTAGATTTTGACCCGGCATTACCCATATTCGAACTTGACCTAGACATTATATAGATACAACATCTGACCAAGTTTGGTGAAGATCGGGTAAAAACAACTTGAATTAGAGAGCGGACACTTAATACGGACCGACAGACAAGACAGGCAGACGGACCGACAAACTTCGTTTGTGGGGGTATAAAAATGTATTAATAATGCTACTGGTATTTCATTTCTGCGTATTTTAGTCTTATATACAATATGTATAGTTTCTATTAAGTGCATTATTCCAATTTACTATTCATGACACTAACTTCTACGTTATAAACAAAAACTTTCAGATCATTTGCTGTTATTAGTAACTGAACGAGCAAAGAAAAAAATCTTACGTTTTGAATAACTAATAAATCCTTCCAACAATAAGCATTTTTCCTTGTGACTTGACTTTCACTGGGAATCAAACCCAGATCTCCGACTTACTTAGTAAGTCGGCATGTTTTCTTTACACCATGAAAGCGATAAGTTGAAGGAAAAAGCTAATCATTATGTACACAAAATATATTTAATGGATAAAATTTTTAGAAGTCTTTTTCCTACAAGTATGTATTAACCATTTGACCCCCATGGCATGGCCAGTTTTATGCTAACACAATTGTGTTTAGTTTTACTACATTTACACGATGCTTTGCTGAATACCAAATATCTATGCAGTCAGATTCATAGATAATTTTCCACTTTATACATTAATTAAATTTGGACTTGCTCACATTTTGGCAAAATGACAATTTTCCAAAACAATCAAATTATAGAACAAGAGCCCTAAGGTGCTCAACTGTGACCAGCAGTAACTAAACTATTCTGAGAGGGTGTAGTTTAGAATAATAAATGAACTTGATGAAAAATATGTAATTTGTAGGCAAATAATCATTTATAAACTTGACTTTGCTTATCATTACAGCAAATGTTTTGACAAACTTTAAACAAGATGTGTTTGTGAAACACAATGTCCCCCTATATGACGTTTGACCTTGTAGGATGACCTTGACCCTTCACCACTCAAAATGTGCAGCTCCATGAGATACACATGCATTTCAAATATAAAATTGCTAGCTTCATTATTGCAGAAGTGACATTACATGATCAATTTTGACCCATATATTTGACCTTGAAGGATGACCTTGACCTTTCACCACTAAAAATGTGCAGCTCCATGAGATACACATGCATGCCAAATATCAAGTTGCTATCTTCAATATAGAAAAAGTATTCATAAAATTAGCGATTTGGGCCACATATATTTGACCTCTGACCTTGAAGGATGACCTTGACCTTTCACCACTCAAAATGTGCAGATCCACGAGATACACATGCATGCCAAATATCAAGTTGCTATCTTCAATATTGCAAAAGTATAATAAAATGAGCGATTTTGGACACATATATTTGACATCTGACCTTGAAGGATGAACTTAACCTTTCACCACTCAAATTGTGCAGCTCCATGAGATACACATGCATACCAAATATCAAGTTGCTTTCTTGAATATTGAAATACTGCAAAAGTGTACATTAAATGAGCGATTTTGACCCATATATTTGACCTTTGACCTTGAAGGATGACCTTGACCTTTCACCACTCAAAATGTGCAGCTCCATGAGATACATATGCATGCAAAATATCAAGTTCCTATCTTCAATATTGCAAAAGTTATTGCAAATGTTAAAGTTGGCGCAAACCAACCAACCAACAGACAGGGCAAAAACAATATGTCCCCCACTACTTTAGTGGGGGACATAAAAAAGGAACACAATTTTAAATGCAACTTCCAGTGTTTACAAGCTTTTTTTAATTTGACATTTTGACCCACTTTTTGACGTTATGTGATCCAGTTTCAAAGTCAGCTGAGATTACATTGGGCCAAATGCTCTGATCATCTTTCATGAAAAATGCACATAAAAAAGCCCAATTGTGTGTTAACAAGGTTCTACTCTAGCACTTTAAGAAAAACTGTCATGTCCACTGGCAGCCATGTTAGTCTACAAACCGGAACCAGTTACAAACTCGACAACTGAGCTATCATTAGAATAAATATTCTGACCAAAATTTATGGAGATATGGCTAAAAATGTCACTTCTAGAGAATTTACAAGGTTTCATTATAGCCATAAAAAGACAATTGCCTCGTGCTCTAGTGGATATGTTTTTTGAATAGATTAAAAAATTTGAAACTGGACTGAGCCATCATTTGAACAAATATTCGACCAAAATGCATGAAGATTGGAAAAAAAACAGTGACTTAACTAGTGTTCAAAAGGTTTCACTATAGCTATATAAGGAAAACTGCACAGCCCTGTTACATACGGTCATTTATGAAGTTCCACAACTGTTGTCGTACGTTAAACAGTTTTCTAGATAGTAATTTCCCACTATTTTTTCCATCAGTGCAGCTTATGATCAACAATTAACTAGTCACTTCCACTTTAAACCTGTCCACTGTAAACACAAGGTTTACTGTTTTGACCTTTTTATAATTTTTATTATTTATTGCTTTTGAAATATCATCTTATAAATGTTATAATGTTCGCATGTATCACAATTATATTCTACAACACCGGTTCAATACATTGAGCTGTACACTATAAATGTAGGGACTAAAATATGATGATAACATTTCTCATCTCTTCTTCTTCTTGTCAATCACTCAAATGGAAACACTGGCCCCTGTGGTACACATTCTTTTTGATCAGCATGTTTTGTCTGCCAAACTGAAAAAAATAATAATCACAAATAAACATTTTAAAGAGAAGTGTTATGCCCCAACACTAATCTTTAGTTTCAAAACAATTGTAATGTCCAAACAAAATTAAACTAAAATACCAAAGTGTGCAAATTCAAATGCTTTTTACTTTGAGCTAATAGAGAGAGTTATACAGACAACAAGACATTTGCACATGGTGAATACTTGTGTTATTTGGATAAGGCATTACCATGATATAGTCTGAGCAGTAGTAGGACGCAATGCATGCCTCTCCAACCGCTCAACTATTGTGACTGCTAGATGATGATTTCAGCTGAGGAGCTAAACAAAAATGAGCAAGGGCCATAGTTCTGCAAAATTTGGGCTCATACATAATTTATTCCTTTAAGATGCCAATGTTTCCAATGTTGACTAGAAATGGCGCGGCAGAGACCGACGCACATCCCCACGCCGCATGTTTGACCCAGGGGCGCCCCAGGGTTGGTAATGGGGCCATGCATAGTTGACCGTATTGTCATAAGAGAAGTTCAGTATCAATTAGAAGTGAATCGGTGTAGAAATGAAGAAATTATAGTAAAAGGCAATTTTGGGTGGGCGTGGCCTATGTGGGAGGGGCACCCCAGGGTTGGTAATGGGGCCATACATAGTTGAGATTGACCGTATTGTCATAAGAGGGGTACAGTATTAATTTGAAGTAAATGGGTGAAGAACTTTTAAAGTTATCGAAGGATCCAGAAAAGTGTCAGACTGACAGACACAGAGCGCAAACCGTAAGTCCCTCTCCTTTTTCAAGGGTAGGAAACTAACAAGTTTTGATAATAATGTAAAACTAATGGTCAAAACAAGAAACTGATTGAAATACAAAGTTAGGTCGCCCAAAGGGTGTTCTCATTATGTTATATGCACAAACAGGGATTTCAGATATTAAAGGGGTCAGGACCATGGATAATTAATAAACCCTCATGTCAATTTCATGTGAATTGCCAGCATTTAATTCTTACGTTCACCTACCATTACTAACATCAAGAGTGTCTTGGTTTGGGTAAAGCTTTCGTATATTGTTTGGAGGCATAGTGTAATAGCTGTGATATTTTAGGAATAAAATGAACCTAAACACAAAACTGAAGCAAATCTGCACCTTTCTAGGTATATTTTGACCTTTGACCTTGAAGGATGACCTTGACCTTTCACCACTCAAAATGTGCAGCTCCATGAGATACACATGCATGCCAAATATGAAGTTGCTTTCTTCAATATTGCAAAAGTTATGGCAAAATATTAAAGTTGGAGCAAACAAACCAACAGACAGACCAACAGACAGGGCGAAAACAATATGTCCCCCACTATAGTTCATTCCAACGCTCACGGACACTGGAACCCAGGGGAGAGTAGGAAAGCTCCACTATATATATTTCATATATAATAGTCGAGCTAAAAACCCTATTTTACTATGATTCAAGGGCCATAACTCAGGGGTGTCTGGGTCTATTTGGCCCATTATCTAACTTGACCTAGATGTTATTGCCTTACACATTTTCATGAAGTTTGGTGAAGATCTGATGACAATTGCTTGACTTATTGAACGGAAAATAATCCGGACGGACTGACGGACGGACTTACTAACTTACAGACGGACGGATGGACTAACAAACTAAAGGACGGAGCGATTTTAATATGCCCTCAAAATCGCTGGTTCGGGGGCATAAAAACGACATTGTATAAAATGTATTGTATTTCTTAAACTGTATGAACTGTTATATCATACATGCCATACGTCCCGGATTTTCCGGGACAGTCCCGGAAATGAAGAACTTGTCCCGCTGTCCCGGAAATCTGTCAAATGTCCCCGAATTTCCATATACACATGTACCTTATCTTAGGCTTAACTGCACCTCGAATCTGTGTATATATGCAGCGTCTCCATGACAATGCCTACCCGAATAGGCAGACTACGCTACGTGTCAAAATCGATCAATTAACAGGGGTCCTGTTATCATATTGATTGTCTCACGTTCGCTGTCAAACCGAAAAGGCGGCATTGTTTTGGTTGTTAATTGACTTATATCTACATCGAAACAAGAGTGTAACTAATGTGTGACTGTACGGATTTTAAGTTGACGATCTACCGGTACTGTTTTGTTGTATTTGTTTTATGTGATTGGTTGTATGTATTGTGAATTGATTTGAGTTGACAATCTAACGGTACTGTATTGTTGTATTTTTTATTATATAAATGTTATAAATGAATAAAGGCGTATCAACAACTACGCGTTACACACCGGTCTTAATAACAATAACGCAGTGACGTCACCATCTATGTTTAGAACGATTACACTGAAAACACATGGCCTGTATCTAGTAAAGGAACTAGTAATGTTTTATTTGACGTTAATAGATCAAGTATATTTCGGATAGGCTTTCGAACTTTTGCAATTAACGATGCGAAACAAAACAAAACGTACCAAAAATGCATATGTCTATAAATATCGCTACATTTTATACATGTCCCGGAAAATCGGCAAAAGTCCCGGTCATGTATGGTTATATGTAATTTCCATTTAACATTATCATTACATCTTCTCACGCTACATTGGAAGTCTCTGAACTGTTATATACAGACAGATCAATCCCTAGTTTATCTTCCAGGGATCAGAAGATGTCTTGAAATCATTATGAACTGTTCCATCATTTAAAATACTGTATGAAATAAATGACAAAGTTATGGCCCAGACAAACTTCAGGTTTAAAACACAATAAGTGACCCCATGACCTAGTTTCTGACCGGCCATGATCCATATTCAAACATGACCTATACATCATCTAGATACAATTTGTGACCAAGTTTGGGTGAAGATCTGATGAAATTTCGGGACAGACTGACGGACCGACAAAGTGGTTCCTATATAGCCCCCATTACCAAAAAGATAGTATTACCAGCAGTTGGTTTCAATGGAAATTTCTTACCAGACAAGAGGTTTGATGCAAATTGTTGTGAGGGGAAACTGGAAAATATCTGAAACAAAAATAAAGTCTTATATAATTTGAAGCGCTATATTGTTAAGTCAAATTTTAATATTTGATAATCATAATACTGCTAGCTGTCTGATTACAGAGTCTTCACAACATAATGCGTTAACAGTTTTCCTGCAATAAGCAAACAGGACAAAATCAACAACACGTGTATTTATAATATATTCAGAGACAAAGATGATCCATCCATGTCTTTGGAAATAAACAAAGGGCATTTAACAATTATTTTGGCCTCATTTTAGCCATGTTGATAAATATAATGGGTCATACTGCTTGGTGCGTTACAAGTGAAACACCATCAAAACCAGTGCTCCAGCTTGGCATGAATGGAAGGGCGCAGCACCCTGCCATTCAAAGATTCCAACCTGTCAAACTTGGACACCCTTCATGCCCTTTGATGAAAATGCCGAGTTGGGAATAGAGAGTTACAGTTGTAAGATCGTACGCGAATATCATTTGCCATTTAAAAGGAATCATGATGTTCAAACTTAACCTTTGACCTAGAAGTTGGCAAAGGGTTTGTTTTTAGTTGGTCGCATTTTAGAATTTACAGAGCATATTTTGCAAATCAGTGTGTGCTTAGAAGCCTTAGCTACGGAAAGAACCGCAACTCAATTTGCTTAGAACGATCACCACTGCCTGTCTGCAACAGATGACAAATGATTCTGTTCTAGCAGTGAGTGTATATACCAGCTTGTAAGACGACATTGGCCAGACTAGTGTTTATCATTAAAGTCTGTACGTATTTGTACCATTTTTGACCTCATCCAAGATATCATTGGGACAAATCTTCGGACAAAGTTTCATGATGATCAGACAATAAATGTGGCCTCTAGAGTGTTAACAAGGTTTTACTATATAGCCATAAAAGAAAAAATGCAGAGCCCACTGGCAGCCATGTTTTTCAACCAATCAGCATCATGTTTGAACTCGTCCAAGATATTATTGGGATGAATCTTCTGACCATTTTTCATGAACATCAGAAATAAAAGTGGCCTCTAAAGTGTTAACAAGACTTTACTATAGCCATATAATGAAAAAAATGCCCCGCCCCCTGGAAGTCGTGTTTTCCAAGCAAATGTACCCATTTTCAAACTCTTTCAAGATATCATTGAGACCAATCTTCTGACCAAATTTCATGAAGCTTGACAATAAATGTGGCCTCTAAAGTGTTAACAAGGTTTTACTAAAGCCCTATAAGGAAAAATGCCCCGCCCCCTGGTGGCCATGTTTTTATAGCAACCATACCCATTTTCGAACTCATTCAAGACATCATTGGGACAAATCTTCTGACCAAGTTTCATAAAGATCAGACAATAAATGTGGCCTCTAGAATGTTAACAAGGTTTTACTATAGCCATAGAAGGAAAAATGCTCTGCCCCTGGCAGCCATGTTTTTCAACCAATCAGCATCATTTTTAAACTCGTCCAAGATATTATTTGGATGAATCTTCTAACCATGTTTCATGAAGATCCGACAATAAATGTGGCCTCTAGGGTGTTAACAAGATTTTACTATAGCCATTTATAGCCATATTAGGAAAAATGCCCCGCCCCTTGGCAGCCATGTTTTTCAAGCAAACATAACCATTTTCAAACTCATCCAAGATATCATTGAGACCAATCTTCTGACCAAATTTCACGAAGATTGGACAATGCGGCCTCTAGAGTGTTCACACGGTTTTACTAAAGCCATATATAACCATATATGGACCATATATAAATAACCATATAAGGAAAAATGCCCCGCCCCCTGGTGGCCATGTTTTTAAAGCAACCAAAACCATTTTCAAACTCATTCAAGATATCATTGGAAAAATGTTCTGACCAAGTTTCATGAAAATCTGACAATAAATGTGGCCTCTAGAGTGATAACAAGGTTTACTATAGCCATAAGGAAAATGCCCCACCTCATAAATGCCATGTTTTTCAACCAACCGGCGTCATTTTAAAACTTGTCAAAGATATTATTGGGTTGAATCTTAAGTAATATGCATATAATAATGGAAAAAGGGCCATTATTCTTACAAAATGCTTGATACAGTTGTCTACTCTTCTTTATAGATTGGGGTCGTGTTGGTAAATAAGTTCACAAAATATGAAAGCAATATGTCAAGGGACGTTAAAAATATTTTAGGTGGTACGCCAACTTTAACATAGATTTATCAATAATATGAATATTCAAAATGGTAAAGGAGCCATAATTATTACAAAATGCTTGATAGAGTTGTCTGCTCTTGTTTATAGGTTGGGGTCATGTTGGTAAAGAAAAATGCAAAATATGAAAGCAATATGTCAAGGGACATTGAAAATATTTGGGGTAGTAAACAAACTTAAACATTTGCTGCATTTTTTAAGTGGAATAGGGGCCATAATCAGTCTTCGAAATTAGCACACGCCCGATCGCCCGTGGCGAGTAAAATGACTGCCGGGAACATACAAAAATTCAAGTTTGTGGCCCGCCGGGCATGTAAATTATTGAAGCCAATTGACAGTTTATAAAAAAAAATCGTAAGCGGTTCTTGATATTTGCAGATCTATTTATCAATTTTGCGAACAAACACCTTTCCGTAAGTTGTAAAACAATAAAATTCGATTGGTTTAACAACACGCACCTGCTTGCACACGTCATCGTTATTGTTTTTGACCGATGCAGTTCGGTCACATTCCGTTCTTATCGACGGTTTCTCTAGACATTAATCGAGAAGATACTTTTTGAATCAATCAAGTAATACACTTCCGTTTTTGTCAATGTAAACAAATGTCATTGTCGACATAGAGGCAGTATCTTAGGTATGTTGATGGGGCTAAGCCCGATAAAGCACTTCCAAAATAGAAAATTGACAATGATTTAGAGAAAAAGGAAGCCAAGAAATGGTATGAGGACACCAGAGAACGCTCTTTTCAAGAGCACTGGTGTAACGATCGACCGTCTTAATTCTAGTGATTGATTAGATGTAATTGTATTCACTACTATTGAAACAAATGTTCTGCTTTACTATGTGTAGCATGTAAGTGTTAAAATGTTGTGATTTGTTATAATTTTGGTTAAAAAAGTTTGGGCTTGTAAAAATATGTTGGGCATGTAAAAATTCTTAAGTAACTGGCCCGACTGGCATGTAACTTTTCAAAGCTTATTTCGAAGACTGCATAATTATTACAAAATGCTTGATAGAGTTGTCTGCTCTTGTTTATAGGTTGGGGTCATGTTTGTTAAGAAGTATGCAAAATATGAAAGAAATATGCCAAGGGACATTGAAAATATTTGGGGTAGTACGCAAACTTTTAACATTTGCATGCTCACACTAACGCCAATGCTAAGGCTAACGCAAACGCCGGGTGAGTAGAATTGCTCCACTATATAGATTTCATATATAATAGTCGAGCTAAAAGGGGTCTTTCTGTAAATCTTTAAGAGAACAAATTAAAAACTCAACAGGCCTTTTTTATTATTAAATATGCTTGTTTCCATATATAATTTAAGGCCCTAAAATCATTCAGGATATAACTTTGAACATTTTTTACAGAAATAAAATTATCTTAAAGTTCTCTGCAATGCAAAGTAATTTTTACACACTAGATATTTAAAAAAAAAATTGTTAACTTGTCCATGCTATTCGGGCCGGCTGTGCTCTAACTGCCTATGGAAAATCTTGATTATATATATATTATATATATATACCTGTTGTGACCCTTGAGATCCTTATGAAATGTTCATAATTCACTAATAACTGTATGTAAAAAAAATAGTATTACCAGATAATCGGGTTCAAAAGTTATTTCTTTCAAGACAGGATGGTTGGTGGGAAATGTCTTCCGACGAAACTGAAAAACATCTCAAACAAAAAGAAAGTGACTTCTTGTATAATTTGAAGCACTATTCATTTTAATACAATTGTGTTTTGACAGCCATAGTTCTGCTGAGCCTAAAAATTAAAAGTAGGTCAACAAAACACAAAATGAAATCCAATGATTGCATCACCAAATCTTCTACATATCCAATTAATAAAATTAATGTTTATATATAGACGGTTTTGATACATGGCACAACATCAGGGGTGTCAAATGTCCCAAATTTGAAATCCTAATGATAAAGTCTGGAGTCTGAGCCTGTAGGTCCCTTACAGGTAGAGCCCCCCAAAGCCATAGTTCATTGTTCTTTTTATAGTCTTAGTTGCTATTTCTGGTGAGTAAAATGCAAACTATTATAAGCCAGACCACCAGTAACACTCGATGTGTAATTGTCATTTTATATAAATGTTATAAAGAACATCGATAACAAGGGCTGTTTGAAAAACATGCATGCCCCCCATAGGGGCTGTCCGTTGTAGTGGCAGCCATTATGTGAATACGTTTTTTGTCACTGTGACCTTGACCTTTGACCTAGTGACCTGAAAATCAATATGGGTCATCTGCATGTCATGATAAATGTACCCATGACTTTCATGATCCTAGGCTTAAGCGTTCTTGAGTTATCATCGGAAACCATTTAACTATTTCGGGTCACCATGAATTTGACCTTTGACATAGTTACCTCAAAATTAATACGGGTCATCTGCGAGTCATGATCAATCTACCTATGAAGTTTCATGATCCTAGTCGTATGCGTTTTTGAGTTATCAACCGGAAACCATTCTACTATTTCGGGTCACCGTGACCTTGACCTAGTGACCTCAAAATCAATAGGGGTCGTCTGCAAGTCATGATCAATCTACCATGAAGTTTCATGCATGGGTTGCTAAGTTACTAAATGTCCTACATATAACAAATTCAGAATTTGTGTACCATCCCACTCACATAAATAGCAATTGCAAGATGATGTCCATTACAAACCTGTTTGTTATCATTCTGACCTTTTTGTACTTCTATAGTTTTTCAAATTTTAATGTGATTAAAGTGCAAACACCTGATTATAGAAGGTATACCTAAGATCATATTGCTTGCCATGAGTAATAATCCAACAGATTGGCTTTGTTTGTATGCCAATAGATAGAGCTTGCACATTCTTTTTCAATATGTGGTTATGGACAACTGTAAACATTACTTCATGTATTTTAAGGGGCCTTTGCATGTTTTGGTAAATTGACAAAATAAAACAAGAGCAGCTGTCACCATAGGATGACTTATGCCCCCTATAAATGCTTGATAGAAGTTATGAGCTTTTTTCGAAACCTAAACACAGATTTCAAAACCTAAACGCGGACCCTAAGTTCAAGGTCACAGGGGTCAAAATTTGTGTGCGTATGGAAAGGCCTTGTCCATATACACATGCATACCAAATATGAAGGTCATATCTCAAGGGACATAGAAGTTAAGAGCATTTTTCAATATCTAAACGCAGATTTCGAAACCTAAACGCGGACCCTTACTTCAAGGTCAAGGTCACAGGGGTAAAATTTTTTGTGCGTATGGAAAGGCCTTGTTCATATACACATGCATACCAAATAGGAAGGTTATATCTCAAAACATAGAAGTTATGAGCATTTTTCAAAACCTAAACGCAGATTTCGAAACCTAAACGCGGACCCCAAGTTCAAGGTCACAGGGGTAACAATTTTTGTGCGTATGGAAAGGCCTTGTCCATATACACATGCATACCAAATATGAAGGTTATATCTCAAGGGACATAGAAGTTATGAGCATTTTTCAAAACCTAAACGCAGATTTTGAAACCTAAACACGGACCTTAAGTTCAAGGTCAAGGTCACAGGGGTAAAAATTTGTGTTCGTATGGAAAGGCTTTGTCCATATGCACATGCATACCAAATATGAAGGTTATATCTCAAGGGAAATAGAAGTTATGAGCATTTTTCGAAACCTAAACGCAAAGTGTGACAGAAATACGGACCGACAGACGGACAGTCTGATAACTATATGCCCCCTTTTCTTTGAAAGGGGGCATAAAAATTGTTTCAGACTTGCACATTTTTGTTGCAGTTATGATATTTGTGAGAAAACAGTTATACTTAACATTAACAACCTGAAATTGATAAATCGTTGCAAAGCAAAACAATTGAATAATTTGGAGTTCTGTTGTCGTTTTTAGTGACACTACGAGCTTTGCTTATAGAAACTAAAAGTATAAAATATTGTATGAGCATGGATGGCCGTCTTAGCGTTAGACTTTTACTCCAGAGGTCAGTGGTTCGAGCCCAGATGAGGATAACTTTTTCTTTTAATTTGTTCTTGTTTTTTAATTGAGCTTTTTAGATTTAATGTTTATATTTATAAATATAACGCATTTAATGACAAACTTCAATACATGCCATAATCTGTTATAAGGTCCATTAAATACCAAGATGAGTATCAAGGAACCTGAGTGAAACATTTTATTTTATTTCGGATATATACAGGACTGCTTATTGGAAACAAAAAGTTTGCTCGATTCTTGAATGACTTACAAAAATGTTTATCAAATCAAGTAGGTTCGTTTATTCTTCGTCTGTTGTCCCATCTCGCCAACAGTCAACCAGCTCCCTCCAGGCTTGTCAGTTCCAGGCGAGTCTCTCTAGCTGCCCCCATTTTGGCCCATCTGCTTAGAATCTGCATCCAGGTCACGGCGCCAGGTGTTACTGTATTTGAAATAAAGTAGGTTGGATGCCATTAAATGTGACTTTAAACACCATAATGAGAGACAAAATAACAGGTCTATTTCCCTTCAATTAATAACAACAAATTCATTGGCTTCATAATTAGCTTCTGGACACAAAAGTGTTATATTTGACACTCAGGTAAAAAAGCATTTTTTTTAGGTTCGAAGGGCCATAACTCTGTTATTAACAGATAGTGTACAATGCCATTTGGCATGCACCATCCTCTTATCTATACATATACTCATACCAAGTTTCGATGAAATCCACCAAAGCACTTCCAAGGTATGGCTACCAACACAAAAGTGCTGGATGGACGGACAGACAAGGCCAAAACAATATCCCTCCGCCTATTGCAGGGTGATAATAACATGAATGTAAATTAAAGCCAGCACATATATGAATTAACTGCCTAGATGGGTGTATTAAATATAATTTAGGGCTGTTCAATACTTACTGATATGTGAGCATATATTTACTTTTAGTAAATATAAATAAATGTAACAGTAATACTTACACACTTGTGACTGTGAGTTTATACATGTAACTAAACCTCCTTTATAATTTTATAACAGTGTTTTATTCCTGCCATAGTATTAAGAAGTCACTTGCTCAATAACACATTTAAGCATGAGCTGTTTTTTTTTAATCTGCATACATAAGAAAACATCGAAATAAAAACACAAGAGGAGCATGTATCCGAAAGTAAATTACGTCCGAAATCGGGCAAGTTAAGCATGCGCGAAATTCACAAAAACATCGATTAAATATGGTTTAAACAGAATCATATGTAAAACTTGAATGATAAATTAAACATTATCCAACAAAAGCATGCAGCTTTAACCAAAAAACAACAGCAAAAATCAGCAATATAGCGATGTTGTTGAATAACTCAGCGAAGGCTAGCAAGAAGAGAATTTTCCAGGGGAAACAACTAAAAAAGTAATGCGAACGGATTTAAATGGCTCATGCACGAAAGTTTATAATATAGCAACAACACATGATTTAGCTATAGAATTAGAATGCGAAAGATTTATTTTAACTATTACTCGAAGATTCCTTAACTAAATAAAATATCAATAAAAGTTAAAACTTTGAGTTTGACCTACTTAGCAATCAATGGTCAAAACAACCTCGAAATAGCTTTTTCTTCATGTCAACAATACAATTGTTGAGTTAATGTTGACTCTAATACTAATAATGGTAATACTATCCATATTCTCTACCTAGAATATTCCGAGTGTCTAACTCTTTACAAATAAGGCTAACCAGAATATTCATCATATTAAAATATCCAATATTTCTTTTCACGCTAAAATATCCATTAAATATAGATAGTAGATAAACCAACTAGATTCCGTATTGGACAGGAACCATCCATTTTGGACTTGATAATTACAAACGACTCAAACAATGTACAAAACATTAATTACCAAGACCCCTTGGGGCATAGTGATCATTTAGTTATAACATTTGACTTTGTATGTTATACTCAATATTCCAATACTAACACAATCAAGTTTAACTATAAAAAAGCTGAATTTGAGAAAATAAGAGAAGGAATGACCTTGGACTGGGATAAATTATTGGAAAACAAGGACACTAATGAAATGATAGACATATTTATGACCAAACTGAACAATGAAATGAACGAACACATACCAAAGAGAAAGAGCAGTGTGAGGAAAAACAGTGTGCCACTTAGTGAAGAAATAAGAAAATTAATTAGGCAAAAACATCGAGCATGGGAAAAGTACATGAAACATAACAACGAAGAAAACTACAAAATATATACAAGGACTAGAAACAAAGTGAAATCAATAGTAGCAAAGGAGCGTAAAAAATACGAAAAGGAAATAGCGGAGACATCCAAATCAAACTGTAAAAATTTCTGGTCATATATAAACTCAAAAAGGAAAACGCGTAGTGGTATATCGGAATTACACGAAATGAAAGATGGGAAGTTATTTATAGCTAATAGTGACCAAGATAAAGCAGACGTTCTAGCAACATTCTTTACTAGTGTATTCACACAAGAAACTGATGAAAACTTTGATAAAATGGAGAACATTAACTTTGAGAGTCTGTCAAGTGACGATGAATTTAAACCAGAGGAAGTGAAAACCCTATTAAACGAACTCGACACATCTAAGTCTCCAGGTCCAGACCAAGTTCACCCAATCGTTTTGTCAAAACTGTCAGACATAATCCAAATACCTATGTGCCATATATTCAACAGCTCTTTTAAGTCGGGTATTGTGCCTAATGAATGGAAAATTGGACAAATTACAGCATTATTCAAAAAGGGAGATAAAAAATTAGCCTCGAACTATAGACCAGTCAGTCTCACTAGCGTAATCTGCAAACTGATGGAAAAATTAATTCGTAAACGGATAGTTGATCATATGAACTCTAATGATTTATTCAGTGATAAGCAGTTTGGATTTATTGGAGCCCGATCAACCAACCTACAGTTACTCAGGGTTATGGACCACTGGACTAGTATACTAGATCAAGGAGGTGAAATTGATACAATTTACACAGATTTCATGAAAGCATTCGATAAGGTCCCACACAAAAGATTAATATACAAATTGGAAAAATATGGCATCAGCAAACAAACATGTAAATGGGTACAGAACTTCTTAACCGATCGTAAACAAAGGGTACAAGTCTATGGGAGCTACTCACAATGGCACGTTGTCACCAGCGGCATTCCTCAGGGTTCCGTACTAGGACCGATCCTATTTGTGGTGTTTATAAATGACTTACTGTCGCATAATTGATGTATTTCATGTCGCATAATTGGTGTATTTCATGTATATTCCTTGTTCGGTGTAACTGAATACATAATATCTGTCTTCATGAAGAAATGCATAAATGGGCATCATATGTCGTCGTCAAATTAGACGAAAAATGCACCAAGTTATGGCCCATGGCTGGGTTCACTAATTTGTAATGTTAAATGACAGGTGACAGTTAAACAAACGTGGTCTCGCTTAATTATTGGCATATATATGCACAAGATATGTAAGTCACACATAAAGCCATCCCGTATCAGGTAATTCAACTCATGTTAAAGTCAATCATCCAGACAGCCGTTACCCAATTTATTTGTCCATTATTGTATAAATTGGCATCTGCGTTGTATGAAGGACAGTCTTACTTAAACGGCCGAACATACAAGTCGCATTATTGCTGGCTTTCGCGGGATGGGCCCATTGCGGGCTTCGCATGTATCTGGTATTTGACAAACATTTTGGAAACGTTGTGTTGTGTTAATAAGCAGAAATAAAACGCAAAGAAATCAGAAATGAACTTTGTTGGTTATTACTGTGTGATATCAACGAACAATATGTAATTACGCTACACAGTATATTTTATGGAGCCGTGTACCATGGATACGACCGAAGTACGATCACAAGTGCGATCACGTGCCGAAATAATGAAAACATCACAACCACAACGTGACATGAATTCAGGTCAGTTGTTTAAAACAATTATGGCAAACTTGGAGAGGGAATTTCAAAATTTATAAAGTAGAAAATGAAAGTAAAAGGCGTCATGACAACGAAATTTTTAAAAATTGTTTTAAAGAATTTTACGTAGTCAGATGTTAAAAATAATAATGATGATAATCAATTATGTACGAACAAATTTTGCAAATATCAAAATCATGCCAATTTTGCATTTATCGGTAATATTGAAGGTCTTGAGTAATTTTAAGTAAGAATTTAATGCGATCTAACGCGTATAGCGCAGTTAAAATATAACGATATGTACGCATTAAATTTCTAATATAATTGTTTAAGGGTTACAATTATATTTTATGAGCACGGCTGACTGATCAGCGTTCGGACATACCGAGCCCGAGGTTCTGATAACCTTAGCGTCCTCATGAGTAAGAGAATCTATCCCTGTGCCATCGAAGCAAATTACGCTATGGACAGAAGATGCGATGTCGCATAAGAATTATTTGAGTAGTTCGATTAGGAGCAAAGACCTGAATTTTGAAGTATACCGATACGTGTTCTTATATTATGAATGCATATATATAAAAGTCTGCCTTGTCATATTTGCGCATTTTTACAAGTGCACAGGTCAAACATGTCAATAAATCTATGCCCAACGGCAAAACTATAGTGATAAAGATGAGGTTTATGAACAGGTACGTCTATCATTACCCATTACTCTAGGTCAATAAAGTGGCGCGCGCCTGTCAAAAATTTACTGGCCGCACGTGCGTAAAATGATTATGCCTAAGGCGGTACACAAGTCATATTAAGTAAATGGCTTGTCAGATGTCAAACTGTCATGTACTTATCCGAAGTTTTTTTGAGGAATTGACTAATATTTTTTCGTTGTAAAGAATTTATTTTTTGAATAAGATATCACAGTAAGTTGTCATGACGATATTTAACAATAACTAAGGGGATATTTATAAATGTTTGCCATGATTTTGAACAACTGATACTTGTATCACCACGACGCAGATAAAATATCGAGATTTGAAGACAACGCCGAAGAAGAGCGACTTCGCGAGACAACGCCTTCCACAACGAATAGAAGAAACAAACAACATAATTAGAATGGAACATCACGGCGTTTACTCTCAAAGTGAATACCTGGTTCTATCGCTAAAAGAAGACCAACGCCAGAAGATTTCGAAGGACAACACGTGACGCAACACTGGACACAATACTTGTGACGTTAAACACTATAGAGTAGATGCAGCCGTTCAACTGTTTGACGTGCGTAGATAACGCATTTGGAATGATACTTCCGAGGCCTAAGACATCAAGGAGAACACTGCTATAGTTAATACCTCGTGAGCATTATGGCCAATAGAAGATCTTAATGTCCCAAGAGAAATGAAGACGCTGGAACCAAGAACAAAAGTACAATCAACAACAACAGAAACAACAATGCGATCACAAAGGTTTTAACATACGTCACAATTGATAAGCAACGCGGTACGCATCAACACCATATCCAGAGACAATATCACGATGGATTCAACAACAGAAACAACGACGTGATGACGGCTGGTTCAGCGACAAAAACAACAGAAACCACGATGACATATCCAGCCTCGATGTGAACCTTGATACGCAGATGAGTGCAACCGACCACGTGCGATTTGCCTACACAGCTTGGCGATAGATAGAGCTTCTTCACGACAGCAATGGTAGATAACATCGCCCATGAATCAACATAGACAGAAAACAACAAACCAAGACATCTACTTGACAGCAACAGGTACATATTCAACCCGGGCAATACCTTCTTCGAATGGACAGCACAGGAGGTCACAAGTCAAACAACGCCTGTAGTGTTACGTGGACAATCGATCAACGTCATTTAACATTGATGCATGATATTGTAAGACACTTGTCATTCAGGATTTGATCTTTCTAAAGATTTTAAATCATAAAATATAAAATCTTTCTTTAATGAAAATGAGGTGTGTCGCATAATTGATGTATTTCATGTCGCATAATTGGTGTATTTCATGTATATTCCTTGTTCGGTGTAACTGAATACATAATATCTGTCTTCATGAAGAAATGCATAAATGGGCATCATATGTCGTCGTCAAATTAGACGAAAAATGCACCAAGTTATGGCCCATGGCTGGGTTCACTAATTTGTAATGTTAAATGACAGGTGACAGTTAAACAAACGTGGTCTCGCTTAATTATTGGCATATATATGCACAAGATATGTAAGTCACACATAAAGCCATCCCGTATCAGGTAATTCAACTCATGTTAAAGTCAATCATCCAGACAGCCGTTACCCAATTTATTTGTCCATTATTGTATAAATTGGCATCTGCGTTGTATGAAGGACAGTCTTACTTAAACGGCCGAACATACAAGTCGCATTATTGCTGGCTTTCGCGGGATGGGCCCATTGCGGGCTTCGCATGTATCTGGTATTTGACAAACATTTTGGAAACGTTGTGTTGTGTTAATAAGCAGAAATAAAACGCAAAGAAATCAGAAATGAACTTTGTTGGTTATTACTGTGTGATATCAACGAACAATGTGTAATTACGCTACATTACCAAAATGTGTGAACTCTAGTGTTCTTATGTTTGCGGACGATACAAAAATATACCGTGAGATTTCGACTAAAAAAGATCAGTTAATTCTCCAAGATGATTTGAATAAACTTTTTGAATGGAGCAACAAATGGCTGTTAAAGTTTCACCCAGACAAGTGCAAAATACTACAAATTTCAACAAAACCCCCAGAAATAAGATCATATACTATGCCCAAGTATGAAGGAGGCCTCGTTTCTCTAGAAAGAGTTGAAAATGAAAAAGATGTTGGTGTAACAATAAACTCAAAATTAAAATTTGATGAACACATACAAAACCAAGTAAATAAAGCCAACAAAATGATGGGATTAATAAGACGTTCATTTAAATTTCTAGATTTTAGAAGCTTCAGATTATTATTCAAGTCCATTGTAAGACCACATCTGGAATATGCCAGCAGTGTATGGAGTCCATCAAAAATTAAAGACATTGATAGCATTGAAAACGTCCAACGTAGAGCAACCAAAATGTTACCCAAACTTAAGGATAAATCATACGAGGAAAGACTTAAATTGATTAAACTACCCACTTTGAAATTTCGCAGACTACGAGGGGATATGATTGAAACATACAAGATCTTGAACAATATCTATGACAAAAGAACAACAGTTGGAATTGTTGTGGCTGACCTGCTGGACTGTTGTGTGTGACCTGGCGGAAGCGCGTTGAGAGCATGCGCAGACGGAACGCCGAACAAAGGACGAACTCTCAGTGAAATAAGATGTTATATTTTAATTATTAAAGTACTGTTTTACCTTGATCAGTGTTAGTTATTAGTAAGCGGAAAGTCAAATAAGAGTATTTACATCATTGGCGACGAGGATGGGATCAAGATACATCCTGTAGCTGAAGTAGACCACCGTTTAACAGCGGAATATAATAGAAATCCGTTGGGATTGTCCTGTGCCGGGTCGACCAGTCAATCCAGAGAACCGGAGACCGTGGCAGGTTGCCAGGTGGAGTCGGTTTGGCAGAAAAGGTCGACCAGAGAACCGGAGACTGTGGCAGGTTGCCAGGTGGGGTCAGATCAGCTGAAAGGGTCGCTGAGTAAAACCAGAGAACCGGAGACCGTGGCAGGTCGCCATGGTGAGTCGGAACAGCAAAAGAAGGAAAAAGAAGTCGTTCCTGACCATCTGCAGGAAGTGTACAAAGCGTCGATAGGGAAGTTGACGGATGAACAAGCCGGAGCACTCGCCAAGTTACTATGCAACTACGCAGATGTGTTTGCAAGAGATGAGTTCGATTTAGGAAGTTTCACCGCCATTGAACACACTATAGATACGGGTGAGGCCAAACCGATCAAACAAAGAATGCGGCGAACCCCAGCATGTTTTGCAGGGGAGGAAGAGGCTCATTTGAAGAAAATGTTAGATGCGGGCGTCATCCAGGAAAGTTCTTCGGAGTGGGCATCAGCACCGGTGTTAATAAGAAAACGTGATGGGTCGGTCCGGTGGTGTATCGATTACAGAGCGCTGAATAATGTCACTGTGAAAGATACGTTTCCTTTGCCTCTGGTTGAGGACTGTCTCGATGCGTTGGCCGGAAACATCTGGTTCTCCAAGTTGGATGCAAATGCCGCCTATTGGCAGGTGCAAATCAGCCCGGAGGACAGGAAGAAGACTGCGTTCATAACAAAATATGGACTTTTCCAACATGTGCGCATGGGTTTTGGGTTGACAAATGCCCCCGCCACTTTTGCAAGGGTTGTTAACCTTATATTGCGTGGGTTGACATGGAAAACGGTCTTAGCCTTCCTCGACGATGTACTGGTCCTGGGAAAGACGTTTGATGAACATTTGAAAAACCTAGCGGATGCTCTATCCCGTTTCCGTCTGCATGGTTTAAAGCTTAAACCGAAGAAGTGTATTTTCTTCCAACCGGAGGTCGAGTTCCTTGGACGCATTATTAATGGAAAAGATATGGCTCTGTCGGAAAAAGACATTCAAACGGTTGCAGATTGGCCAATCCCAAATTGCTCAAAAGACGTTGAACGGTTTTTGGGATTTGTGAACTATCACCGGTCATTTATTCAAGACTTTGCTAGTTTAGCACAGCCCTTGTATGCACTGACCGGCAGGAACCTGTTCAAATGGGGTGAAGATCAGCAAAAGACATTTGAGATGTTACGGGGTGCCATGATCAAGGCGCCTGTATTAGGTCTTCCGAATCACCAAGACCCATATATCCTTGATACTGACGCGTCCAACACAGCCATTGGTGGCGTACTCAGTCAAGTTCAAGGCGGTGTGGAAAAAGTGATTGCCTACAGTAGTTTCTCACTGACATCTGAACAGAGAAGATATTGCACCACCAGAAAAGAGCTTCTTAGCATTGTACGGTTTACTAGGCAGTTTAGATATTACCTGTTAGGTAAAGTCTTTACTGTCCGAAGTGATCATTCAAGTCTTACATGGCTATTGCGCTTCAAAGAGCCACAAGGACAGTTGGCCCGTTGGATGGAAGAATTGGCACAGTACCACATGATCGTGCAACACCGACCTGGAAAAAATCATGGAAATGCTGACGCGTTATCACGTCTTCCAGACACATTGAGTCCATGTCCTTCGTATCTTGCAGGAATAATACCTGCCGACTTGCCTTGTGGTGGTTGTCACTACTGCGCCCGTGCACATGATCAGTGGGCTGCATTCACAGAAGACGTCGACGACGCCATTGGCCTAGTAGAGCAGGGCAGTTTCCAAACGAGGGGTGACCCAACAATGTCAGAACATGAGCAATCAGTTCGCATCGAAGGAGCAGTTTGCTCAAGTACACCGTCGGATGGCACGGAAGTGGAGAACGTTCAGTCAGTTTATGACGTTTCCAATAGACAAGAGACAGCTGGTCAGCTAGGATCATATCCCTGGGATCCTGGGGGGCAAGACGATCACTCATTCATGCCAGGTGGTGGCAACAAGAATCCAGCAGAAGCCTGTAACCAGGGCAATGTAGTTTCGAACCATGACTTTCCCAAATGTCAGTTTGACAATTCTAAAACTATGGAAATAGGGCAAAGTAACGCGGCTTTCCAGATTTGTGCTTTCACACCCGAAGTGATTTTCTGTGCAAGTGTAAGATCACCTGAAGAGTCACAGGAAGATAATGCATGTTGTTGGGGTTTCACATTCAAAGAATTGGAGGAAAAACAAGCGGAAGACAACAAATTGGCCATGTTACTAGCCTTTCTGAGGGACAAAACCGAACCAGATGAGGGTAAACTGTTTCTTTCCAGTCCGGATGCAAAATACTACTGGATTAACAGAGATATGTTCAAATTGGTGCAGGGTGTTATTTTTCGCATGAAACCTAACTCGAAGGACTTGGAATTGGTGGTACCCACTGACTTACAGACCCAAGCTATTGAATGGCATCATGATTTACCATCGGCTGGGCACCAGGGTGTGGCCAGGACCAAGGCGAAGATCCAGGAAAAGTTCTTCTGGCGACATATTTCCAAAGATGTAGAGCGATACGTGTTGACCTGCGATGTGTGCAATCGCAATAAGAAAAGTAAATGCTATGGGAAAGCTCCATTGACAGAGTACCAGGCAGGGGCTCCGATGGAGAGGGTTCACATAGATTTCTTAGGACCGTTGCCACGTACATCTAATGGGAATGAGCATTGTTTAATGATGGTGGATCAATTTACCAAATGGGTCGAGTGTGTGCCATTGCCATCCCAAAAAGCAGAGGTTGCAGCAAAAGCAGCTATAGACACCTTCTTTACTCGGTTCGGGTATCCTTTTCAGTTGTTTTCTGACCAAGGACGGAATTTTCAAAGTAAGGTCTTTGAATTAGTTTGCAAGGCTTTACAAATTCACAAAGCAAGGACCACACCTTATAGACCATCTTCCAACGGACAAGTTGAGAGGTTCAATCGAACATTAATGGATGCGGTTCGGTGCTTCATTGGAAAAACACATAATAAATGGGATGAGAAAGTGCAGCAAATAGCTGGGGCTATAAGGGCCTCTGTAAACCGCAGCACTGGATATACGCCCAACAAATTGATGTTAGGGCGCGAAGTTAACACTCCAGCTCAACTGATGTTCCCAATGGCGACAGATAAACATGAAGATGTGGACGAATTTGTCTGCGACCTTCTGGGGACCATAAGCCTAGCCCATGAAACAGCAAGGGCCAATCTCAGGACAGCATCAAAACGTATGAAGCGAGATTACGACGTAAGGGTGTTGCTGCGTCCCTACCAGGAGGGTGATGTGGTTTATCTCATGGACACCGCAGTACTGAAGGGAAAGTGCAGGAAACTCTGCTCACCATGGAAGGGTCCAGGTGTTATATCAAAGAAACTCTCTGCATACCTGTACCAGGTGAAATTGCGGAACTCTGTTTTTGTGGTGAATCACGACAGAATGATGCCATGCCGGGATAGGAAGTTGCCTGCATGGATTGTGCAACATCGCAGTCAAGATCAGGTTGATCCGGACACTCTTGAAGATGAGGAACTGCACTGCGTCTGTGAAAAACCGTGGCAGGGACGCTTCATGATCCAATGTGACTTTTGTGACAAATGGTACCATGGGTCTTGTGTTAACATTTCTCCTTCTGATGCGCTAGATATAGACAAGTACAGGTGTGGGGCATGTCGCAAAAATATTTCTTAGTCTTTTTTGCCTGTATGAACACTTACGGAGCAGTTTGCCCCATTGTTTTGTTTGTATGTTTCAGATTCAATGTCATCTTTCATTACGGAAGTCGAGGCGCTGCTAAGCCAGGGGATCCTCTACAAATGCCCTGACAAGTTTGCTCTGGGGATTGGACTGGCCATGGCTCAGGACAGGGAGGGTGCCCTTCGCCTCCTAGAGGGGATGGTCAGTTTGGCCAAGACCCAGAAAACGAAGACCAAGGGAAAGGAGGACTGGCTTAAGAATTTATCAAGATCGCTAGATACCTATCAGATAGTGGACAGGGAATGGATCCACGAAAATGTATTCCCACTTCCCCAGCGGCCAAAGAAAAGGGAACAGGAGTATAATCCCGGGGCAGGGCAGCGAGATATTCGTTTGGGGCAGGCTGGGTCTAGTTTAGATCAGGCTTGTTACCTGGGAGATGAACTGCTCAACGTAGAAAAGCTTCTCGGAAAACCTGGCACTCCCAGCCACAATGAAGACCTTGGTCCGGATCCTGATATCCTGTTGGGAACGCCGAGTCCCAGAAAGTGTCTGGACAAGTCATCGACGGCAGTTTGCCCGATGGAGGTCAGTTTCCCTGGCGAGGACAAGGTAGAAGCTACAGGAGGTCACACAGACTCGGGGGCTGCTGGTTTACCCTTGGGAGAGGTCGAGGGCGACCCGTCCGAGGATGCAAGTCGCACGTCCACAGGAAGAGATGAGCGGGTTCTCTATTATCGTGAAAACCAAGTCAGGAGCTCCGAGAGTCACCGGGAGGACAGAAGCAGGCTTTCAGGGGAGAGGGTAGAAGACCGGAAGTGGAGTCAGGCGAAGAAAAGAGATACCAGGTCGGAACCTGCACGGAAAGTACGCCAGATGCCAGGTACAAGTTCCGGGGGCAATCTCCGAGTGTCAGTCGAAATACCGAAGATTAGGCTGACCAGGGACAGTTTGTCCCAGGTCCAGAAGAGGTTAGAATGCCAGCGCCGGGTCGAGAGGCTAAGGAGGAACCATACCTGCTGTGTCCCTGGTTGTGACAGCGTTGGAGTTGAATTCGAAAAGGTCCATGCGATGACCAGGCATGTGCCAACAGTTTTTGATGGACGGTTGGCTGATCCAAGTGACATAGTTCAGGGAATGCGGGTCCGAGCATTGTTGCAGGTTGCAACGTGGCTACTTGGCAGACCAGGGACGCTCCACGACCTGCTGGATCTGGTGAACGCCCAACACTTCCTCGAGTCCCGTGAGACGACTCACCCAAGATCATCCTCTTGGTCTACCTTGGAAGGGTTTTGTAGGTATTTACGGGAACCAGTTCCAGCGGAATTCACCCTTGCACCCGTCAACAGTGTCGCAGGACTTCTTCACTGGAGAGTTCTGTACCTGTTGGCAGCCTTGCTGCAGCCCAGGGATCGCCTTTATTGGATGGAGCAGTTTGCTTATCCCCCAATCGTGGTTGAATCTCTCCCAGAAGCAGTGGACAGTCATTTCCACCCTGATCGACTCAGACGTGCCGCCAATATTCACGGCACCATAGAGGACGTCCTGGCTTTAGGAGTAGAGCAGCAGGTGGTAAGACTCAAGCTTAAACACGTGGTGGCAAGTTTCTGCGACCCAGAGACGTACCCATCGTCAAGAGATGTTGATACTTTTCCACCGGAAGTCATCGTGGCGGTTGGGATTCACCCTAAACATGCAGTAAACCCGAAGAGGATCCTCACAGACGCTTTGGAGAGGTTGAGCAGTTTGCTCACTAATCCGCGGGTTGTGGCGATTGGTGAAGTAGGGTTGGATCACTCGGTGGACCCGGCAGACTGGTGGTACCAGATGAAGCTGCTGCAGAAACTCCTGCCCATCATCCGAGAAAACAAGGTTCTAGTGCTCCACTGTCGGGGAATTACCGGCGACAATGGTATGGAGGCTCATCTGTTGTTGCTTCACCTGTTAAAGCCCCTTTCCAGACAACAGAGGATTCAGCTCCATGCCTTTAATGGGAACCAACTGGTGGTCGGGTGGTGGTTGGAAGTTTTCCCTAACACCCACTTCAGTTTTAACAGGAGTGTTGAAAACTTCACCCCGGAGCAAGTGGCCGCTGTAGTCAGCATGCCTGAGGATCTTCTCCTTATTGAAACAGACGCCCCTTACTTTACGAGGCCCCATATGAGGTTTTCGGCGCCAGCGGAAGTTGGGGATGTGGCGGCGATGTTGGCTGGACTTCGAGGGGTGACGACGCAGCATATCCTGGAGATCACTACAAGAAACGCCGTCAACCTGTTTGGTGAGATCCCCACAGGGCAGGTTGCCCTGTAGATCAACCCTAGTAATTGATGGTCCTCAATGTATGCCAGTTTGGCGATCCAGGATGGGCACGAACAACAACACCCAGCAGATGGCCGACTATTACCTGCGGCGGAGGTACCGGGTTCCGGGAAACGGCTCCAACAATAAAGACGGGGGGAGTGTTGTGGCTGACCTGCTGGACTGTTGTGTGTGACCTGGCGGAAGCGCGTTGAGAGCATGCGCAGACGGAACGCCGAACAAAGGACGAACTCTCAGTGAAATAAGATGTTATATTTTAATTATTAAAGTACTGTTTTACCTTGATCAGTGTTAGTTATTAGTAAGCGGAAAGTCAAATAAGAGTATTTACATCAGAATTTTTACTTTGAACACAAATACAAATAGAGGTCATCCATTAAAACTTTTAAAACAAAGGTGTGCACGCGACATTCGCAAGAACTTTTTCTCCAATCGCATTGTAAATATATGGAATAATTTACCAAGTGCTGTCGTCACATCCAAGAACACGGATACTTTTAAAAGACGCCTAGATAAATATTGGATAAACCACCCAATGGTGTACGATCATAACTGTGACTATAATGAAATAACCGGAGGCAAAACACCGAGACTATTAAATAGCGATGACGAAGAAGAGGCCACTACAGAGGTCCAAAAGACCTGCGGTGGTAAACCACCTAAGGTAACTAAGGTAAGGTTAAATGTAGTAGCTAACAATTCAAGATGGCTTACAATCGGTTTTGCTTGGGCATGCGCATTGCAAGCCTATTTGGTTTGGTCCCGCCTTTTTCTCCATATATGGTCATTTGAGCTTGTGGACGGCCGTGGACCATCCACCTAGTGATAGCCATTATGTGTTTTACATGCTAGCGCATTTAAAAATCCCGTTTCAAATACATTGTTGTCATGTTGACAAGCATTTTTTTAAACAACTAAATAGAACTGAAAAACTTAAAAACAGTATACCACACTGATCCTTTGAAAAACGTATAGACGAGTTAATTGTTATTGTTTACATTCGGGATTTTCCGCGCATGCGCACTGACTGGTTGGCAAAAACACTGGTTACAGTCACGTAAAACATGTATAAAGGGCTTTTGTTTAGTCAATTAAACGATAAAAAATCCGAAATAAACATTACAAGTCTTAAACAATAGTGCAAATATATCATATTTAGTACTAATAAATGTATCATCATATATATAATTTCCTCTTTATAAAAATACAAATTAGTTATTAGTATCAGAGTAAACGTGGTCGGAAGACTAAATACTGACAATACCACACAACAAAACAATACATTAGCCGTATTCTTTTTTATAGTAAGACTTTAAAAAATGATATTTCAAAACTTATAAAACATATATTAATTTGATTATAACTATAAACGGTGTGGATATTGTTATTGCTCATCAGCGACCGAAAGTGTATTATAAGAGGCGCATTTAATCAATTATAAAACAAAGCCATAAAAAAGGAATACATTAACAATCGTTAAATGTTGTTGTAATTTTCTTTTCCATAGAATGAATTTTCGTTTCGTTTCCATTGAATAACAATATTAATACATTTTAATATACAAATGAAAATAAAACCTGCATCTTGTGCAAATTGAACTGTCTTTGCATGTATATTGAAATCTCTTAACAAGTAATAAGGAGTGATACATTTAACAATCTAGCATTTTATGATAAATATATGTATTTATTTAATTTATTTTACGCAAATACTGTTTATCCATTGTGATTGCTTGTTTTCATGATGGTGTTACGTGCAATGCAAGAACGTATAATCTTTACACTAAATTGACGAGTTTACATTTGCCGGTACCCGCGGTAAATACATCAATTGTGTAGCAGTAATATTGAACAATATTTTAACTTTAAAGACATAAAGCACTGTATTATTATGATTAAACTGGCTAACAAATAAATACACATGTTCCTGTTAATCCGTTTCGGACAAATATCTTCTTTTTTTAATATGTTAAATTATTTATTAAAGCAAATGTTACGTATTTTGGCTTTAATATTTGGCTTGCTCAATATGACTGCTCAATATGCCAAGAGATGACATGGAAGTATCATAAAGTCTGCCACATGTGGTCTATGCAAGGACCCAATTAAAGTATAGGTCCCTATGTTTATGACGCCGGCATGTTTTCTGTGTAATTGTCTGGGCAGTCTCCGATCATAACGAGATAAAATGCTTGTGACGAACAACGGTTCAATTAAACACCAGGTTAGAAATGCTGAAACAAGTGTCAAAATTGGTGTGCACAATTAAATAAAACAATTAGATTTATGAATTTATTTGTTGTGTAACAAGGTAAGTTTGTACAGATATATTAAGATTAAAATCAGTTACTATATGTTGCGAACAAAAAGCGATCTACTTGTTGTTTGTTTCCATCCTTATTTGTGTTCTTTCATTAAATTTAATTTATTCTAAACGAATTTACATTTCTGAAATTTTGTATCTAAAATGGACGTGAAAATGCGGTTAGTAGAGATTTTTGTGGTAACCACATACCGAGCTCGTAGATAGTGTACGTTCCACTCCAGAGCTCGTTTTTAGTAAAAACAAATAATAACAACAATATAATCGTTCAAAAAAAATGAATTTCCACGCATGCTTATGTTTTATTCAGACATAAATAGTAAAATTATATTTGATACAGTTCATGATTATCAGTAAAAACGATGATAATGTCAACCTTCTCTATATGCGCTTATATGAATTCCACCTCTTTTTGCCAACCAGTGGGCGGAGTCTTAACTTTGCAAGTGCGTGTGACGTCACGCGTTAACTCGTCTATACCACACAGATCATATTACTGTAAGAATAGTTTTCTTGAATTTTGTTTCGTAAATAAATAACAGAAACCTGAAAATGGATGCACAATGATATAGTGTAAGCTCCGCCCATAAAATTTATTTCTTAATTGCACCAGAGGTGATGTTTTTGTGTAAAAAAAATAATGTCCCCACACTGATCCTACCCTTTTCTTACCGTTCAAACGCGCGGTTGCACTTTACTGAAAAAATACTTATTTGTTTTATAAAATCATGATACCTATATAAAACTCTCATGAATGAGCGGGCTCTCCACTTTATCCCATTAAAAATGATGACATATTAAAAAAGTTATTCTTAAAAATCTTACCTTCGTCGCGCTTTTGTTGATATTTTACTCCCCACACAGATCTTAAAAAGTCACGTGGTATAGGCACCGTGACGTTGCAGTTTAAGAGAACCGCGTTGCGTGACATTTAATCGTTTGAAAGTGCTCGTTTAGAATTTGTAATTTGATTCCGCGACGTTACCTATTTAAAAACTGAACGTTGTTAAACTTGTTTGGAAATCCAGGTTCGGATTGTATTTGAATTCGAGCGTTTGTTTGTTGTCGTGTTGTATTTTGAGTTTTTAAACTTCCCCAGGGTTCGTGGAACGATGTCCTTTGCCGGGAAGCCTTTAAAGTTTTGTTATCCCCACGCTTTTTGAAAAAAAGGTGGGGATATTGTGGTGATCTCCGCCGTCCGTCCGTCCGTCTGTCCGTCCGTCTGTCCGTCCGTCCGTCCTGGCCACTATCTCCTCCTACACTAAAAGCACTAGAACCTTGAAATTTACACACATGGTAGCTATGAGCATATGTGCGACGGTGCACTATTTGGAATTTTGATCTGACCCCTGGGTCAAAAGTTATAGGGGTTGGGGTGGGGCCGCGTCAGAAATTATCACTCATTTTTTTAGGTTATTTTACATTTACTTCTTTATTTCTACACCGATTCACTTCAAATTGATACTGGACCTCACCTATGACAATACGGTCAATCTCAACCATGCATGGCCCCATTCCCAACCCTGGGGCGCCCCGCCCACATAGGCCACACCCACCAAAAATTTCCATTTACTATAATTTTTTCATTTCTACACGGATTCACTTCAAATTGATACTGAACTTTTGTTATGACATTAGGGTCAATCTCAACTATGCATGGCCCCAATCCCAACCCTGGGGCGCCCGCCCACATAGGCCACACCCACCAAAAAAATCCATTTACTATAAAAAAAAATTAGGTTATTTTACATTAACTTCTTCATTTCTACACTGATTCACTTCAAATTGATACTGAACCTCTCTTATGACAAAACGGTCAAACTCAACTATGCATGGCCCCGTTGCCAACCCTGGGGCGCCACGCCCACATAGACCACACCCGCCCAAAATTGCCTTTTACTATAATTTCTTCATTAATACACTGATTCACTTCAAATTGATACTGAACCTCTCTTATGACAATACGGTCAATCTCAACTATGCATGGCCCCATTACCAACCCTGGGGCACCCCGCCCACATAGGCCACACCCTCCCAAAATTGCCTTTTACTATAACTTCTTTATTTTTACACCCATTCACTTCTAATTGATACTGAACTTCTCTTATGACAATACAGTCAATCTCAACTATGCATGGCCCCATGATCAACCCTGGGGCGCCCTTGGGTCAAACATGCGGCGTGGGGATACGCGTCGGCCTCTGCCGCGCCATTTCTAGTTTATTCTGTTTCAGGTGAAGAACATGTCTGGTGCAGCAGCAATGTTTGTGTTCTTATAGGGGATTCCAATGTCCATCGTTTGAAGTCTGCGTGTCCTCCAAATGCAAGGATTGACTTTCTGCCCGTATCTGGTGAATAATTTTTAACTGTTTATAGTTGAGTGTGAAACCCAACATGTTTCTGTGGCATGCTGCTTTATATTACCCCTTTTACTGTCTTATATAGTCGATATAAATTGCCGCCATAGTCTTTTGATGTTTTTTGAGTTGGCATAATTATTTTAGCTACTGTCTTATACTGCAGTGGGGACGATTGAACTTTACCGGTACGCAACACTTTACATCAAACAGCGTACCCTAACCCTTAACACCTAACACATAACAACTTACGCAACGCCTTATTATCCTTTTATCCTATATATTTCTTTAGTATTGGGGGCTACCGCCCCCAAACCCCCGCTTTGTCGATGGTTGTAAACAACTGCGTACCGGTAAAGTTCAATCTAGCCCTGCAGTGTTTGTTGCTGCCTTTGGAAAAAAGGTTGCTAATTTTAATATTTATTTGAAGCTTTGTGTACCAAATAATTGTTTTTATGCCCCCGGTAGGGTGGCGTATAGCAGTTGAACTGTCAGTCTGTCTGTCCGTCCGTCTGAACACTTTAATGGTCATAACTTTTTCAATATTTAACATAGCACCGTGATATTTGGCATGAATGTGCATCTCATTGAGCTGCACATTTTGAGTGGTGAAAGGTCAAGGTCATCCTTCAAGGTCAAATGCCTAATATGTGGCATCTGTCCATCCGTCCAAAAACTTTAACATTGGCCATAACTTTTTCACTATTGATGATAGCAATTTGATATTTGGCATGTATGTGTATCTCCTGGAGCTGAACATTTTGAGTGGTGAAAGGTGAAGGTCAAATGTCTAATATATGGCGTCTGTCCGTCCATCCGAAAACTTTAACATTGGTCATAACTTGTTCACTATTGATGATAGCAACTTGATATTTGGCATGCATGGGTATCTCCTGGAGCTGAACATTTTGAGTGATGAAAGGTCAAGGTCATTCTTCAAGGTCAAATGTCAAATATTCCGTTCGTCCGAATACTTTAACATTGGCCATAACTTTTTAAATATTGAAGATAGCAACTTGAAAATAAAATTATGCATGTGTATCTCTTGGAGCTGAATATTTTGAGTGGTAAAAGGTGAAAATCAAGGTCATTCTTCAAGGTCAAATGTCAAATATTCCGTCTGTCTGAAAATTTTAACATTGGCCATAACTTTTTAAATATTGAAGATAGCAACTTGATATTTGGCATGCATGTATATCTCATGGAGCTGCACATTTTGAGTGATGAAAGGTCAAGGTCATCCTTGATAGCAACTAGATATTTGGCATGCATGTGTATCTCATGGAGCTGCACATTTTTGAGTGGTGAAAGATCAAGGTCATCCTTCAAGGTCAAAGTTTGAAAACATGTAGATGGCTTCAAAGCGGTGCAATAGGGGGCATTGTGTTTCCAACAAATGCATCTCTTGTTTTTAAAGAAATGCTTAAAACTCCACTGATTACTGCTTTAATACCCAAAAAGATATTTTACCCTGACAGTTTCATGGTATTTACATGTACACGTCATGTATATTATTACACTGATAAAACATGTATTATGGAATCAAGGAAAATACCCTTTCTGCTGTAACCAAAATGGGAAAAAAGATTGCAAATCCAGAAACTTGACACAACATAGAACAAGTGAGATAAATATTAACAAAGATAAGCTTGCTTGTCTAGAACATAGCAATGATGACTATTTTACATAATATTCAATAACAAATGACAACTCAAGAAAAATTATTGCAAATGAAAACCAATTCCAAATGGAAGATCTTATTTTACTATGCAGGTGCAAAGTATGTGTCTGACCGGAAGGGCTTTAGAAAGCTGCTGCATCAAGAGCTGATGTCAGGTTGTTACGACATACTGTACCTGCATCTTGGCTCTAACGATGTTTGCTGCAAGGATAGCGATTTTTACCGGTATGTTGAACAGTAATTTTTCAGTTTTAGTTTTTATTTAACCTATTTACCTTAGCTTTATTGCAGCGAACGCACTATGCTCATTGAGACACTCGAGTCTGTTCCTGGGAAGAACCAGAACTTGGTGTTTATGGAGAAGATAATGAGAACCTCCTAACTCCCTATCACTAGGCGAACACCACATTCACTACACCATTATGCTTTTACATTGGCCTGTATTATTGAATGTCCACACCAACCCCCTAACTAGAAACCCTGGATCCGCCACTGAACAGCTTAGCAGCATGAATAAAAATGAGCTTGATCAACTTAGTATCATTTTCTTATTGGATTTTTTTGGATTGGCATTTTAATGAAATAAAATAAGTTAGTTTCTCAAATATTTTTGTAGTTGTTTGTAACTTTTTATGCCCCCGGTAGGGTGGCACATAGAAGTTGAACTGCCTGTCAGTCAGTATGTGTGTCAGTCTGTCCGTCCGTCGGGAAAAAAAACTTCAACGTTGGCCATAACTTTTGCAATATTGAAGATAGAAACTTGATATTTGGCATGCGTGTGTACCTCATGGAGCTGAACATTTTGAGTGGTGAAAGGTCAAGGTCATCCTTCAAGGTCAAATGTCAAATATATGACATCTGTCTGTCCGAAAACTTTAACATTGGCCATAACTTTTTCAATATTGAAGATAGCAACTTGATATTTGGTGTGCACATGCATATCATGAAGCTGCACATTTTGAGTGGTGGAAGTTCAAGGTCATCCTTCAAGGTCAAAGGTAAAAAATAATAATACAACGGCGCAATAGGGGGCATTGTGTTTCTGACGAATACATCTCTATTTAATAATTGTTTGTGATGGGAAGATAATACAATGAGCAACTAATACCATTAACTTATTATCCCTCGCCATAGGAGGAGGGATATTGTTTTGGTGTTGTCTGTCCGTCCAGCACTTTTGTGTCCGGAGCCATATCTTGAAAGTGCTTTGGCGAATTTCATTGAAACTTGGTATGAGTATATATATGGATAAGAGGATGATGCACGCCAAATGGCATCGTACACCATCTGTTGATAGCAGAGTTATGGTCCTTTGTTTCTTAAAAAATGCTTCTTTAGTGTCAAATATAACACTTTTGTGTCCAGAAGCATATTGGCAGGGTATATCAATTCAATGAATTTGCTTTTTAGCTCATCTATTTTTTGAAAAAAAATTATGAGCTATTGTCATCACCTTGGCGTCGGCGTTGGCGTTGGCGTTGGCGTCGGCGTCCGGTTAAGTTTTGCGTTTAGGTCCACTTTTCTCAGAAAGTATCAATGCTATTGCATTCAAACTTGGTACACTTACTTACTATCATGAGGGGACTAGGCAGGCAAAGTTAGATAACTCTGGCGTGCATTTTGACAGAATTATGTGCCCTTTTTATACTTAAAAAATTGCAAATTTTGGTTAAGTTTTGCGTTTAGTTCCACTTTTCTCAGTAAGTATCAATGCTATTGCATTCAAACTTGGTACACTTACTTACTATCATGAGGGGACTGGGCAGGCAAAGTTAGATAACTCTGGCATGCATTTTGACAGAATTATGTGCCCTTTTTATACTTAGAAAATTGACAATTTTGGTTAAGTTTTGTGTTTAGGTCCATTTTATTCCTTAAGCATCAAAGCTATTGCTTTCATACTTGCAACACTTACTAACTATCATAAGGGGACTGTGCAGGCAAAGTAATGTAACTCTGACTGGCATTTTGACAGAATTATGTGCCCTTTTTATACTTAGAAAATTGAAAATTTGATTAAGTTTTGTGTTTAGGTCCACTTTATTCCTACAGTATCAAAGCTATTGCTTTCATACTTGCAAGATTTATGAACTATCATAAGGGGACGGTGCAGGCAAAGTTATGTAACTCTGACTGGCATTTGGACGGAATTATGGGCCCTTTATACTTAGAAAATTGAAAATTTGGTTAAGATTTATGTTTTGGTCACTTTACCCCTAAAGTATCATAGATATTGCTTTCATACTTGGAACACTCACAAACTATCATAAGGGTACAGTAAAAGGACAAGTTGCATAACTCTGGTTGTCATTGTTACGGAATTATGGCCCTTTTTTGACTTAGTAACTTTTTATATATGGTTAAATTTTGTGTTTCGATCCACTCGAAGTATCAAGGCTATTGCTTTCAAACTTCAAATACTTACATGCTATCATGAGGTTACTGTACCTGGCAACTTGAATTTTACTTTGACCTTTGAATGACCTTGACTCTCAAGGTCAAATTATTAAATTTTGCTAAAATTGCCATAACTTCTTTATTTATGATTAGATTTGATTGATACTTTGATGAAACTACTCTTACCTGACATACCACAATAGACTTCACCCAAACCATCCCCCGTGCCCTCCCCCCCCCTCCCCCCCCCTCCCCCCCCCCCTAATTTTTTTTTTTTTTTTTTTTTTTTTTATAAGATCATCTCACAAATGACCACCACACCCTCACACTATACCCCCACCCCACCCCCCCCACCCCCCCCCCAAATTTTTTTTTGATTTTTTTTTTTTTTTTTTTTTTTTTTTAAGATCATCTCACAAATTATCACCACACCCTCACACTATACCCCCCCCCCCCCCGATTTTTTTTTTTTTTTTTTTTTTTTCGCTTTTTTGGAAGATAATGTAATAAATGTCCACAACCCCACACTATACACCCCTCTTCACTCCACTCCTCCCTCCTTTGTGATTGAAAATGAGAGTCCCTTCACCTTTAAAAAGAAAATAGATGAGCGGTCTGCACCCGCAAGGCGGTGCTCTTGTTATTTTTAGTTGTGTGACAGAGATCCTTGATGTTGTATTCAGTGTGTGCACTGAATTACACGTGGTGCTTTGCGAGATTCTTCCACGTGATTTTGATGTGAGAATGTTTCCCCGATGGCCACTCTCAGGGGCACAGTTGAGGAACTACTGCCAGTGGATAAGGAGCGCAAACAGCATGCTGTGGGAACTGAGTCACCATGTGCCTTCTGTGAGATACATGGACTATGAAGCAACTAAACAGGTATAGGGAAAGATCTAGAGTGAAATAGGAAGTTTCTCAGCAACTGTTGCATGGAATTTCATCATCATGAAACTTAAAATAAATTTATGCATCATTATACTGCGGTGGACCGATCCCAAATTCTGTTCAGACATCCTTCTTTGCTCAAGAGATATGCCCCCTTAATTAGTGAAAATTGACTTAATAACTTTTACATGAAATATCATGAATTTTAAAATAGATGTATTACTTTGTGGTGGTACACTTGCACGTTTTGTTGGTTTCAGCTCTAGACGTAAAGCCCCATAATTAAAGATGTCTGTCTGTGCTGTAATCTGGAAGTTAAAGAAATTAAAAAATAAACATGTATTATTATTTTTAGCTCATCTATTTTTTGAAAAAAAATTATGAGCTATTGTCATCACCTTGGCGTCGGCGTCTGCGTCGGCGTTGGCGTCCGGTTAAGTTTTGCGTTTAGGTCCACTTTTCTCAGAAAGTATCAATGCTATTGCATTCAAACTTGGTACACTTACTTACCATCATGAGAGGACTGGGCAGGCAAAGTTAGATAACTCTGGCGTGCAATTTGACAGAATTATGTGCCCTTTTTAAACTTAGAAAATTGATTATTTTGATTAAGTTTTGCGTTTAGGTACACTTTTCTCAGAAAGTATCAATGCTATTGCATTCAAACTTGGTACACTTACTTACTATCATGAGGGGACTGGACAGGCAAAGTTAGATAACTCTGGCGTGCATTTTGACAGAATTATGTGCCCTTTTTATACTTAGAAAATTGAAAATTTTGGTTAAGTTTTGTGTTTAGGTCCATTTTATTCCGTAAGTATCAAAGCTATTGCTTTCATACTTGCAACACTTACTAACTATCATAAGGGGACTGTGCAGGCAAAGTAATGTAACTCTTGACTAGCATTTTGACAGAATTATTGGCCCTTTTTATACTTAGAAAATTGAAAATTTGGTTAAGTTTTGTGTTTAGGTCCACTTTATTCCTACAGTATCAAACCTATTGCTTTCATACTTGCAACACTTATAGACTATCATAAGGGAACTGTGCAGGCAAAGTTATGTAACTCTGACTGGCATTTGGACGGAATTATGGGCCCTTTATACTTAGAAAATTGAAAATTTGGTTAAGTTTTGTGTTTTGGTCCACTTTACCCCTAAAGTATCATAGATATTGCTTTCATACTTGGAACACTTGCAA
Source organism: Dreissena polymorpha (assembly GCF_020536995.1). NCBI lineage: Eukaryota > Metazoa > Mollusca > Bivalvia > Myida > Dreissenidae > Dreissena > Dreissena polymorpha. Next base: position 19,246,046 of record NC_068358.1, on the reverse strand, counting down.
ACTATCATAAGGGTACAGTAAAAGGACAAGTTGCATAACTCTGGTTGTCATTTTTACGGAATTATGGCCCTTTTTTGACTTAGTTACTTTGAATATATGGTTAAATTTTGTGTTTCGATCCACTTTACTTCTTAACTATCAAGGCTATTGCTTTCAAACTTCAAATACTTTTATGCTATCATGAGGTTACTGTACCTGGCAAGTTGAATTTTACCTTGACCTTTGAATGACCTTGACTCTCAAGGTCAAATTATTAAATTTTGCTAAAATTGCCATAACTTCTTTATTTATGATTAGATTTGATTGATACTTTGACAAAACTACTCTTACCTGACATACCACAATAGACTCCACCCAAACCATCCCCCGTGCCCTCCCCCCCTTTTTTTTAAAAGCATTTTTTTCGCATTTTTGGAAAATATAGTTATAAATGTCCACATGTTCATGCTATACACCCCTCTTCTCTCCACCCCTCCCTCCTTTGTGATTGAAAATGAGAGTCCCTTCACCTTTAAAAAGAAAATAGATGAGCGGTCTGCACTCGCAAGGCGTAGCTCTTGTTTTAGTAGTTCTTGCATAAGTTTCGTCAGGATGATCATTTTGGTCAGTTCAGAGTTGTACACTCTAATTGATTGAAACTAAAATATTTTTTCATTTGTTGAGGGAAACCAGTTCATCGAATTTGCTGCTTTAATATCTAAGTTATGTTTAAAACAAATTGGTACGGTAACTATCTAATCAAAATTTAATTTTAAGAAGTCCCTGTACTTGTCCCATGATGGACTACATCTGAGTGCTGAAGGGGCTAGGAGGTGTTTAGCATCCATACAGGACGACCTGCCAAACCAGCTGTGTGTGGAGGCTGCTGTTCAAGATCCTACAGAATGGCCAGCTCTCTCAGCCACGGAAGTACTGGTTCAGGAGCATGACAGCACCATAGCACTCTTTTCGGATATTGTGCAGACTGTGAGTTTAGTGCTACAACAAAGTGGACTGCATTTATGAGCCGTAAGCAAATGTGATTTATGCACAAAACTGCAATTCCGCGTCAGGCTAAAACCTTAACATTGGCTCTAAAATCAAAGCGCTTCCACCTACAAATATTCATAACAATTTGATTTTGCTGTAATGTTTATATTTTTAAATAAAATAAGCCGTTTAAAAAAAAGTATAATACCTGTATTATGGTTAAATAAATTGTAGGGAGCTCAGCCAGAGATTCAAGACAAGGTGGATGCAAGTGAAGTACCAGTTCCCAGGGACATTAAGCCTCAGACACATAAAATAACGGTAACTTTTCTATGCATTTAATCGTACAGATATTTCATCATTTTTAATGAACATTTATAAAGTGATTGCAATCCAGTATTGATTGCTCATATGGCTTGTTACAGCCTATAAATTAATGTTATGTCTAGAGCCGTTAAGCTGGGCACATGTCATGTCTCTTTTTAGCCTCGCCTTTTTGCCCCTGATCAGCACCATAATAATAAATGCCCTTCATTATTGGTAGCTGTAAGGCAATAGTTGGACTGCAGGTCCTATACTTCTAAAGCAATGCCTTTAATCATCTAAGGCATTGTTTGTCATTAAGTGGTAAACAAAAACAGTTCAACAGATGTCTTTGTGTGAAAGCCAGACCACAGAGTTGATGTCATAACCATTCAGTTATATCAGAACATAACATTCTGTAATTGTATAAAAGATAAACTAGTTAGTTTATATAATTTTGTTTTCCATATTTTCACACACACAATTCATTTTCAGGTTGTCACAGCCAGAGCTAAGAGGTCTGCAACCAGAAATACCAAAAGATATGGAAAGAAGGTAAAAAATACCGTTAATTTCAGATAACCCTCACTGTTTCATTGTGGAAATGTCCTACTGGTTCTTAAAACTAGGTTTTTTTTGTTGAAAAAAACCCCACAACCAAACCTATTTTGAAAGTAAAATATAAGTAAAAGACCATATTAGTGTTATTATTTTGCGGACATATTTCCTTTCTGTTGTATTCTGCATATTATTATATAATTGTTGTTATTTTTCAAAATGGTCAACTTTGGTGGATGAGGTTTTGCACTTATGCCATGCCTGTACATGCATGTGTAAATTGTTTCAGTTGGCAAAGAAATGCCACACAAGGTATATAAAGCTTGATTGGTGCATTTGTTATTGTTGACATTTTTGTTTGCATGTACATGCATGTGTTAATTGTTTCAGTTGGCAAAGAAATGCCACAATGTTTTATGTGCTTCCACCTATAACTTTGAAACTTCACATGTAGCTGCACCTTGATGAGTTATACATGCCACACCCTTTTTTGTGTCACTAGGTCAAAGGTCAGGATCACTGTGAACTCTTAAAAAAAAGAAACTGCACCTGCAGCCGAGCGTTGGCACCTGCTATGCGGTGCTCTTGTTTTTATTCATCATCATGTTACTGGTAGTGAAATCTGTGTGAAATAAATAGCCATAAAATACCGATAGGGAAAGCACAGTAAATAAATGCAGATTTATACATGTTATCAAGGAATAGGAAGCTTGTTTGGTGCACTTTGTTTTGTTGTTTTTGCTTTCGTTGAAAAAATCTATTTGTTAACATTTACATGTATTATATCCTTTAAGTCATTAATTTCTGGCACATCTTTTTATGCCGCCGAAGGAGGGCATATAGTGATCGGACTGTCTGTCTGTCACACTTTACGTTTAGGTTTCGAAAAATGCTCATAACTTCTTTGTCGCTTCAGATAGCAACTTCATATTTGGCATGCATGTGTATGGACTAAGCCTTTCCATGCGCACACAAATTTTGACCCCTGTGACCTTGAACTTGGGGTCTGCGTTTAGGTTTCGAAATCTGTGTTTAGGTTTCGAAAAAAGCTCATAATTTCTATCAAGCGTTTATAGGGGGCATAAGTCATCCTATGGTGACAGCTGTTGTTTACCTATATATACATAAATGTAATGCATTCTTAACTAGTTACATAAAAATCACCTTTCTTAATGGAATTACATACAACATAAACATTTGCCAACATAAGGCACTCATTGTTGCTTTATTTTTAGACACCCGAACAATATTTATTAGCGAGGCTGTTTTCGGAGAAAACCCGAGGTATTGTCATAGCCTGCTCGTCGTCCGCTAAAACCTTATCATTGGCTCCAAAATCAAAGTGCTTCCACCTTCAACTTTGAAACTTCATATGTATATGCACCTTGATGAGTTCTACACACCACACCCATTTTGGGTCAGTAGGTCAAAGGTCAAGGTCACTGTGACCTTTAAAAAAAATCTGACAAGCTTTCGCAGCCGAGCGTAGCATCCGTTATGCGGTGCTCTTGTTTTATATTAAAACTTGCTGCATGAATGCTATTACTGCAGTAACTCTCTTGTTAGTTTCATGTCAAATAGGTTTAATCGTTTTGTTAGTTTTATATTGACGGTCATTGGAATTAGTGGTCATCCAATATTGTCCGGGACAACAAAAATATAGTTCAGACATAGTTTCCCTTTTTTACTGGATGGCAATTTTTAGCCTGAATGAATATTAATTTTACATGATTGTGCATTCACAGACACTGCATTAATGATCCTGTTTTTTTGTCATGCATTAAAGGTCATGCTGCAGTGGATTTGTTTACCTTGACATTACTGAAGATGTGGCTGTTTTCCTGCCTGCATACAAGTTGAATGGCTTATGCTTGGTACTAATTTTATGATAATATGCTCCATACTTTTTAACACTTTCCATCTTGACAAGTAACATAAATATTTCTTTCATAGGTATTTTCATTACTTTGATTTTAATATAAATCAGCAGAATGTGTGTTTGATTCATCTGTGTCCTATTTTTATGTATCATAATATAGTAATTGGTTCAAGCATGAAAGACAATGATTGCCCTGCTTATATGACACTATATTTGTGACATGCCAATTGATCTGATAGCATGGCACAATGCTATAAACAAATTTTATGTTTTCATTTAAAAGAATGAATTTAATGAAAGGGATGTATTCACATTATTTCAAATCATCTCCAAAGGTATACGCTTTTCAAATTATATAACTGGTAGTAATTTGTAGCATTTGTACTGGTAATATGGACTGATATCATAATAACTTTTCAGAAACGCAAGAAGATGGAAGTCAAGACTGGTAAGGTTAAAAGGGAGAAACCTACCATGAGGAAAAAGAAGAACAAACAGGTAAATCAATGACAGAAAGTATTCTTTCTTGTCAGATAAACAAAACTTGTTCAAGAAGATCCTTTAAAACACACATTCATCCTTTCATGTATGGTCATTTAGATGTTCTACAAATACAGTAAAACCAAGCTTTAAAGACGACACAAAGGACCTTATAAAATTAGTCTTAATAGTTGGTATTCTTACAATTCAGGTATAATTGATTTAATATCACCAATAACCTGTTAAGCCGGGTTTTGGTGTATGTAAGTCTTCCATGTGCAAGCTTTTCAGGACCAATCCTGGGCCTGTATTGAATTCATTATAATGTAAAGATGTTCTAAAGTATGAACCAATTGTGGTACATGTTTTTGTTTTGTTTCAATTTCCATGAGTTTTTCACAAATATTACTTAGATGCGATTTTAGAATCCTCAGGCTGAGTGGTATTTTTTAGGTCCCTTGCTACAATTGCCCAAACTGCAGGGTGTGCTGTTCATCTGAAGATGCCCTGCTCGACCATTTTATAAGGAAGCATTCATCCTGGAAAGTTGATAGGCCTGACACACTTTACAATCAGGTTTTTAAATGGAACACATATTGTTGTATAGCTTTATGTTATGTAAATATACTCTATGATTTTGAATGAAAAAATATAATACATCAGAACCAGTTTTGAAAAAAAGAAAGACCATAAAGCATTTAAAGCCAATGAATATTTGTAGATCAGAATAAGAGAAAAGAGTTGGCATTTCTAATAAAGACACTGAAACGGATATTTCTGAGCATTTCGGAAACCTGTCAATATTTAAAAACTACTGTTGTTCCCTTCTAGACCATGGCACTTTAGTTATACAAATGCATGATGACAGTGGCAATCTAGTTTGTTGCCTTAATGATTACTGTGAAATGGATGGTTCATTTAAAGCAAATGATTTTATTTTCACTACTAGGTTTTGTCAAGAAACTGGTGACTATCTTGACTGCACATGTAAAATATACAAAACTCTGCTTAATGTGAAGGAATTTAATATTAGGAACGAAGAATTTATAATTTTAGATTCTTAAGGAGATAACTGTGTAACTTGCATGCATTGTAAGTTTGTTAAATTGCATGTATTACCTTGTTTAGCACCGGACCATGTACAGTGTCCAGAATCATTGTCAAGAATCCAACACTTTGTTCAAAAGGCTTTGTGTTTTAACAATCAGGAAATAGTTGAAATATCTAGAAAACCAGAAATTAGAAAATATTCTGTTCTTATAGAAGGTGACGAGTATCCAGCTTTTGTTCATTTTAGCATGAACAAAAGGCTTGGTAAATGCACTGTGTCATGCACTGCTGGTAGATGCCGTTCTCAAAAGAGTTATAAGAGAAATATAAGTACTTTACTAAATTCGAAGGTTTGTAGGCACTTAAACTTATTTAAATCATATACTCACATGTGGGAAGATTTAATTCATACAACTAATGATAACAATGATGATGAAGAACAGCAGTTATTTGATGACAATATTGATAATGAAATGCCTGTTTCGGTTACATTAAGTACTGCTGCATACAATAACTTCAATGAGGAATCTGGACTTTGGAATTTTAAGTGTAGAAGTAAACATTCTCCCAGACTTAAAGACACTAATGAGTTAAGGAAAAATATCATAAAACGTGATCAGCGGAATGATTCTAACCTTGTTCGATGTTCAGATGGCTGCCTAAAAGGACCTGTATTATTTCCAGATATTCCAGACAATACCTGTCCCTGTGGAAGCGGTTGGCTCAAGCGAGAAGATGACGATAATTACAGTGAAAATGGACTGACCATACACGAAAGACAAAGGACATTAACTATTTACACAAATTTTGCACCTGTAAAATGTGACATTCATATACGTGAATGCTATAATTCAATTAGTAAGCCATGCAGAATTCTTTGGGATGAAGGGGACTTAGATTGTATACATGTATTAAGTAGGGATACAGCAGCAGGAGATGAAATAGGGTGGGAATTTGTATCTATGGTTATGAATTCTAGTTGCACTTTTTCCTCTTACTGCCAGTTTAAAAATGAGATGTATAAAACTCGCCACAATAAGGCTAGGTTTATGGATCAAACAGTTTTTTTAAATTTTTGGTTCAGTTGGGCTTCAAACATGAAAATAGATTTCCGTATACCCTGTGGTGTATGTGGTTATGGTCCTAAGAGATTGTGCTGTGATGGTACAAAAGTAGGGGTTGGATTTCGGAATTCAAATTATGAGGAAATTACAGAAACAAACCAGGCTTTGGGCATTAATAATACGCTGCATCGTAGAATGGATAGATGTTTTTTGAAAAATTTGAATGGAATAGACAAACAAGAAATGATAAACTTCGAACTACTTTAGATTACATTGCTCGGAAAGAACTGAATGAAATTAAAGAGAATGAAATTATTCCAGAGAGGGATTTATTGGACCGTATCGAGTTGTTAAAACAAGCACTGCCCTCTGAAGTTTTGGGTTCCTTCGAAAGATTTTATCAAATGAGTGATAATGAACGAGTTGCATATTCAAATGTTTTAAAAATGCTAGCCACAACAGCGTCCATTACAAGCCTGGTACCCCCTGCATATTGTTACAAAATTCAACTATTATTAAATACCCCCAATATTGAAAATGATCGATTTAATAGTATTGTTAATGAAACTCGTTCGTTTGCACCTGAACTAAGAGATTTAATTTGCAAGTCTTTAATAAGTATCAATGAAATATTGCCTGATGACATTAGATTATTTTTGCAATATCTAATTAATGAATCAATGTCATTGCAAGTTACTGAACCAGAACCACCTGTACCTCAACTGGGCACATACAATCCTGAAAAGTTTGGAAGGGCCTATTATTTTAATGAATCTGGGTTAAAGTTAAGAAGTGTAAGAAAGTTATCCATTGACAATGATAGCTGTGTTAAAAGAAATATAGACCATGACGATACGACTTTAGAATTTGAAAAATGTCAAAAGCTTTATTCTAAAGTTCAAACTTCTGCTCGAGGAACATCAACATTATTTCTTTGGTTCTGTGCAGACCATGGTCATTGCTATGGTTTTCACATGACTGGGGCAGAAGGAAGAAAAGATCCCGCATTATCGCTCCATAGCTATTTAGAAACCCCTCCACAAGACGTGTTTTATGACTTTGCATGTAATTTACAAGAATATTGCCTAAACAGAGAAAGTGGATACTATAAAAATGTACGTTTTTTTCATGACATTTTCCATGGCTACTCCCACAAGTGTTCTAGTGCTTTTACAGCTAGCAGACTTCAAGGCTTTGAATCTGTAAATTCTGAAATATGTGAACAATTCAACAGCTTTATACAGTGCATTAAAAGGTTGGCCCGTCAGATGACACAGTCACACTTTTGCTTTTACCTACAATTCTTTTTAAATGAATGGAATAAGAAGAAAAAGTTATCATATGAAAAAAAGATAAGAATTGCTTTAGCTGGGTTAGTTTAATGTGATACTTAAATGATCTATAATTTTAAGTTCATCTCAACTTTTAATACTTACTATTGCATCTTTTGATGCTTTTTTTCTATTTAAAGACTGAGCGAGTAAACACATACTATGTATTATTATGCAATAATTGTTTTGTGTTTATATCTCAACTGAGCATAAAGTGCTCAGGGTGAGCTATTGTGAATGGTCTTTGTCCGTCATGGGTCAACATTTTTTACTTAAACAACATCTAACCTCTGTGCCAATCTTAATGAATCATGGCACGAGTTTTCTTGCATGAACCTCTATCAAAGTTGTTAAATGAAATGCATTCCATGCATAAATATGGTTGCGATGGCACCCAAAAGGAAAGCTTATATATTTGGCATAAAACATCGTCTGGTTGACCTCCGTAAATTTCAAAATATGCTATTCCCAACTCACAGGAAAATTTGTCGTTATTTGCTCATAGTGAACACTTCTTAAATGGCCAGGAAGAGAGTTCAAGTTTATAGACAAGAACAACAGTCAGATGAGCGATATAGTGTCATCATGGCACCTTTATAGCTGAATCATTTATGAAAAATTGTCAATGATATGTTCTGTGACTTGTATGATTTGCAGTATTCATTTCGCTGTCTTCATGCACCTTATAAAAGCCATTTTATTATCAGTGTTCCTGATTCTGTCGTAGCATTTATTCTTGAAATTCTTTGTTTTTCATATTTTTCCTAATTGTTATGCTCCCCGAAATAAAATTTCGGCGGAGCATATAGCTGCCAGTTTGTTCTTCCTTACTAGTTTCCCATAGCACCTTCAATATTTTACCGATCTCTTTCATATTTGGCATGTAGGTACCTTGCATGGACCTTTACCTTTTGATGAGGTCACTGGGGTCAAGGTCACCAAGGCTAATAATAGATTTTTCCGTCACACTTTTGTTACAGTTTCTCATAGCACCTTCAATACTTTACCGATCTCTTTCATATTTGGCATGTAGATACCTTACATGGACCTCTACCTTTTGATGAGGTTTGAGGTCACTGGGGTCAATGTCACCGAGGCTAATAATAGATTTTTTTAGGTGGTTATTAACACATAGATTGACATAGCGCATCATCGGGGAGCATCCATCAGTTTCACTGATATTCTTGTTGTATGTTATATACGTGATCATAGATACTGTAAATTTTGTCTTATGCGACATGTTTATAATGTAGAAGATGAGTACCCTGTGTTTATGCAGTGCCCATTGTATAACACAGATATGGTTTGTTTATTCCGCAGTGGTTGAATGAAATGGAAACTGTTTGGTTTGTTCAATATGTTAATGGCCGATGAAAATTACAAGCACATATTTTTGATTGCAAAATGTGTGTATGTGCATGCTAATATATAACAACTACGTATTTATCATGCAAATTAGCTGTCATTTTAATACTGCATGCTTGTATTGCATTGTTTATTTATATCTGATAAAAAATACTGATTCTTAGGTTACTTTATAAGTATGTTACTATTTTGCATGCTTACATGTTATAGGTATTTAATTATTAGGTAATCCTTGTTTTGGAGGTATTATAATGTATAGCAGCATTTGTTCTACGAAAGTGCATGCGTGTGTTGCATCATATGACTTTGTATTCTTTAACTATTCAGGTTATTTTATATAATTATGAAATTAAACTGTATGAATTATGGCCCTGTGGCCTGACTGCAACTAAATATTCGTATTTGTATACAGTTTTTGTAAAGTGATGTATGGTTGTATCGTGTTGTTTCACTTTTTGATCAATATAACTATTATGCATACAATGTGTTATTATTCTTACCTCAAAGGAGCCATATCAATACAAATTACAACTTTCCTTCAAGTGTACAGGTTGACACGAGTGACTGGTGTATCGGGCATTTCTAGGTTTTAAAAATGACAATGAAATTTACTATACGGTTAAACATTGTTATAACTGGTGACACGATTACAAGCGGTACATTTACCGGTAGTTGCATACATATGTTACATAAATTCATGTGCCATATCAAGTACAAGCGGCACGTATATCGATAGTTCGCATACCCATGTTCAAGTAATATCTATTACAAGAGACAATTGTACCTTAGTTGGCATAGCCATGTTTAAGTGAACAATCGCATGCGTGATATCATTCAAGCGTCACGTGTACCGGTGGTTTATATACGCATATTCAAGAGATCCATGTCGCATGCGTGACATAACAAGCGCCACGTATACCAGTAGTTTGTATACCCATGTTCAAGATACATAACGCAAGTGTGATATCAATTACAAGCGGTACATGTACTAGTACTTTGATATTAATGACGAGCGTCACTTGTAACGGCGGTTGACACACGCATGCCCAAGAGATCCATGTCGCCTGAGTGATGTTCATGGCAAGCGTTACGTGTACCGTTAGTTGACATTCGCATGCTAAATTGTCGCCTGCGTGATGTTCGTGACAAGCGTCAAGTGTACCGTTAGTTGACATACGCATGCCCAAGAGATCCATGTCGCCTGCGTGATGTTCATGGCAAGCGTCACGTGTACCGTTAGTTGACATACGCATGCTCAAGAGATACATGTCGCATGCGTGATATTAATGGCAAGCGTCACGTGTACCGTTAGTTGACATACGCATGCCCAAGAGATCCATATCGCCTGCGTGATATTGATGACAAGCGCCACGTGTACCAGTAGTTTGTATACCCGTGTTCAAGATACATAACAAACGTGTTATATCAATTACAAGCGGTACATATATAGCCTTGTTCAAGAGATAGATGTCGCCTGTGTGATAGTAATATCAAGCGCCACGTGTACCTTTAGTTGGCGTACCTTTGTTCAAGAGATCCATGTCACATACGCGATATATCAAGCGTCACGTGTACCGGTAGTTGGTGTTACCTTGTTCAAGAGATCCATGTCGCCTGTGTGATAGTAATATCAAGCGTCACGTATACCTTTAGTTGTCGTACCCTTGTTCAAGACATCCATGTCACATACGTGATATTAATATAAAGCGTCACGTGTACCGTTAGTTGACATACGCATGTTAATGAGATCGATGTCGCCTGCGTGATATTAATGGCAATCTTCATGTGTAGGGGTAGTTGACATACGCATTATCAAGTGATCCATGTCGCCTGCGTGATGTTCATGGCAAGCGCCACGTGTACCGTTAGTTGACATACGAATGCTCAAGATATCCACGTCGCCTGCGTGATATTAATGACAAGCGCCACGTGCACCAGTAGTTTGTATACCCGTGTTCAAGATACATAACACACGTGATATATCAATTACAAGCGGTACATGTACCGGTAGTTTGTATAGCATGGTTCAAGAGATCCATTTCGCATTTGTCAACTCCATGAGAGTGCCAACCGAGATGTTTGATGAGATTCTCGCACGAGTGGGCCAAAGGATAACGTAACAGCGCAACAACTACAGACTTCATATTGAACCAGGGATGAAGCTATCAATTGCGCTGCGGCATCTTGTGTCTGGTTCAAAGTACCGTGATATGCGATTCGGCTGGAGGGTACCCCACAACACTATTTCTCTTCTCGTGCTACAAATAAGTAACGCTTAATTTACTATAGTGTTAAAATAAATAAAAAAAGGCTTCTGTTAGTCATTTAAACATATTTATATATTTGAATGTCTACGTCTAGCATCAGTTTATATGAATTGCATTGTGTTAAGTTATTGGTATAGGATAAAAGGCAAATAGATGAGTGCGCGCACTACAACACTAACCTTCTAAATTGTATATTTTCATTAGTACTGTCTTGTGCACATATCTTGAAATGCACAGTTATAAGCACATTTTATGAAGTAGTATGTTTTTACCTTATCATCCACTCGCTAAAAGTCATGGATTATCTACGACATGTGCCATACACTTATAATCCACGCTAGCTTATTATACTGTTATCTTTTACGCGTCAGGTCTGTAGAGCAGTCATAGATGAGTATGCTGACGAGGTGATGCCGTTGCCAACAACAGCTGCCGATTGCACGCGAATAGCGGACGGCTTCAGGGACAGCTGGAATATCCCCCATACTCTTGGTGCTATTGATGGCGAACATATTGCCTGCAAATGTCCACCAAGATCCGGGTCTACGTATTTTAACTACAAGAAATACTTAACCGTTGTCCTGCTAGCCCTGTAGGATTTTGACTACAAGTTCGTCTGGGCTGACATTGGAGGCCGTGTTGCTGCATCCGATGCACAGTTGTGGAACGAGTCTGACCTGAAGGCAGCAGCTGAGAACGGAGACCTTAACCTGCCAGAACCTGAAGTTTTGCCACATGATTCTGAGGATGTGCCCTACTTTTTCATCGTTGTACGTTGGTGTTCGGTACTTTTCCATTTCTCTCACGTTGGGCGAACGTTTTGTCCGGTACTAATGCATTTCACTGCCGTTTTATCCGGTAGAAGTCCTTTACTCGCACAGTCATATCCGTTAGCCGACCGTTAATTATCAGGTACATATCCGTTAAACGTTCGTTTTTTCCCGTTATAGCACCGGTACTTGTGCGGTCATTGTGTGTTTCCTACGCTTCACACACCGTTTGCGAGAGTCTTGAGTGGCAGAGCAGGTAAATTTAATCACAGGATAACCAAAATCTGCATTTTTGTGCGTTTTTTCTCCGTTGCAATTTCGTTAGTCGGTCCGACCGGGCCTTGTAATTTTCTCAATTCGTTTCTTTCTAAAATCATTTCCCATATAAATCGCGTCTATTTGACGTTAACCGGTTTCATAATAACAAAACATATTTCACAATGTATAGGCTCAAACAAACTTGGAATACTTAGGGAAAACGTAGAGCAAAATAGGAGGTAGCTTCACCCATCTCCTTTTTTTGGTTCATCGCTCCTGTCCCTTTAGGGCATCAACATTGAAATGATAAATATCCTCCAAACTTTAATTAACTTTGTCAAGTATTCGATAACAACACTCACGAAGCACATGTGCTTACACCTGTAATTAAATACATTATACTTACAAATACCCTTGATATAACACATAATCAGAAAATGTCATCGTCTGTTCCGAATTTCCACACTGCTCATTTCTTTAGCAGCACCAGGCACCTTTTGGGATCCTAGATCTTTCCATTGGTATACGTTAGACTGTGTAGTACCATTTGCATTTCAATTTTCTTGTGGGTGTATCATCAGCTACGAAAACTTAGTTTTCTATACGGTGTCAAGCGTTTGGGTATGTAGGAAGTTCGTCAGAAACGGTTAATGACGCTATTTTTGCATTGATACTTCATGCTGCCAAGCAATGACTGTATGCATACAGACACATCCTTAAACTCTATATCTACAGGCGTGTACGAGTACTTTAAAACCACAGCTCTTCTTAATATTCGTACAAAAGTGTACTATAAATTAAATAATCTTATTATGTATCCCTGATTTGAAGTAATTTAAGACCAGAGCACATTTTCACCTACATTTCAAGTTGAAATAATAGACTCGTACTTATATTTTACAAGCAAAAAAAAATTCTGTAGGTATTAAATTATGTTAAAATAATGAAGTGTTCTCTGTCTAGTTCTCCGTATATTGAATGCGATTGTTTTACGATAAGAATACCTAATAGGTCAAACGCTTTTCCATTGCCTTTCTAAAGTCCCAGTCTTACACAGAGCAAAATTCATTTAGACAACTATCTGATTGGAATAATTTTAGGTTCATGAGGATCAATGTTGACGCCAGTACTTCCTTCAACATTCAGATTTACAAAAATCCTTATTCGTTTAATTTCTTGTTTCATAAAATACATAGTTTTGATGATTCATAAAGAGTCATTTTGATGTAAACGTCGTATTTCTTAACACTTTAGTGTGAAATTCATGAAACAACAAGATACGTGTTTGTCAGAAACACTATCAGTATGTCCCCTTCTACGCCGCTTTGAAGCTATATATTTGACCTTGACCTTTCACCACTCAAAATGTGCAGCTCCATGAGAAACACATGCATGCCAAATATGAAGTTGCTATCTTCAATATTGCAAAAGTTATGGCAAAATATTAAAGTTGGAGCAAACAAACCAACCAACCAACCAACCAACAGTGCAAAAACAATATGTCCCCCCCCCCTATAGTGGAGGAGGACATTGAAATAACAAGATGCGTTTGTGAAACACAATGTCCCCCTATATGACGTTTGACCTTGAAGGATGACCTTGACCCTTCACCACTCAAAATGTGCAGCTCCATGAGATACACATGCATGCCAAATATCAAGTTGCTATATTCAATATAGCAAAAGTTATTGCAAAATGTTAAAGTTGGCGCAAACCAACCAACCAACAGACCAACCAACAGACAGGGCAAAAACAATATGTCCCCCACTACTATAGTGGGGGACATAAAAAGCAAGGCAATCAAATCACATCAATAACAACGTTGAACTTCCATCATATACCTTTTTGGCAAATATGGAAGTTATGTATTAAATAATAATAACAATACAGTGTTGTTGTTTTGTCATTTATTAAGTATACAGATCATTGCAAGATTCTGATGGCTTTTCTTGAAATGCATCACCAGACGTCTGGAACACTGAAAAAAAGGCAATGGATACTCTGTTAAGTTATGGTGAAAAACAAATTATTTGCATTTTCTGTACAAAAATAAATTAACAAGGCTCACATTAAAAATTTGATTCTTGAATCAAATAAGATTTGTTAAAGGGCATATCGACAGCTAAAACAGAATTTTTTTCTCTGAAATAAATGTATGCATTAATAAGAACTTATTTGAATGTTTCTTAAAGCACAGACCTTGCTTTATATATTGTAAATATGTACATTACTAATTAACAAGAGCTGTCAGAGGACAGAGCACTCGACTTTTCAAGTGCTTGACAGTATAACGTAAGCCATCATGGAGAGGGAGTATAATGTGTGTGTGTGTGGTCATTTAATAGATGATATTTCAAAAAAAAGAAAAAAAAAATTTTGAGGGGGGGGGGGAGTAAAGGTCATTCAAAAGTCAAGGTCAAATTCAACTTGCCAGGTACAGTACCATCATGATAGTAAGAAAGTATTTGAAGTTTGAAAGCAATAGCCTTGATACTTTAGAAGTAAAGTGGATCTAAAAACAAAATTTAACAAAATATTCAAAGTTACTTAGACAAACAAGAATATCAGTGAAACTGATGGATGCTCCCCGATGATGCGCTTTGTCAATGTATGTGTTAATAAACACCTGAAAAATCTATTATTAGCCTCGGTGACCTTGACCCAGTGACCTCAAACCTCATCAAAAGGTAGAGGTCCATGCAAGGTACCTACATGCCTAATATGAAAGAGATCGGTAAAGTATTGAAGGCGCTATGAGAAACGGTAGCAAAAGTGTGACGGAAGGAAGTCTATTATTAGCCTCGGTGACCTTGACCTTGACCCCAGTGACCTCAAACCTCATCAAAAGGTAGAGGTCCATGCAAGGTACCTACATGCCAAGTAGGAAAGCGATTGGTAAAGTATTGAAGGCGCTATGAGAAACAGTAGCAAAAGTTTGACGGAAGAAAGTCTATTATTAACATATCCAGCTATGCGCATGCTCATTGACCATAATGAATAATGGAACAGTAGTTTTGTGCAGAAAATATTCATTAAGATTGTGAATGTTGTGGGCAAGATTTCGATCCCCATAAGCACTAAGACCATTATGTAATAATTTTTTTTTTGCCCTTCACTAATCTTTTTCAACGATTTCATCAATGTTCCTTATACATGTACTTTTATTTTTCATAAAAATCGGACATGTGGAATGTTGAATATTTGCCATTGCATAGAGAAATACCATTGACATGCCCCCTTAAATTGATTGCAGAAAAAGTTGTAAACCAAAAACAAATAATAACAAAGAGCAGTGAAAACAATTGGCCATTATTAATTTAATTTCAAACAACAATGAAAATTTAAGGCAACAAGAGCTGTCAGAGGACAGCGCGCTCGACTATTCGAGTGCTTGACAGTATAACGTCAACTGGGTTATGCGTGTTGTGTATCGTGTTATTTCTTAAAAGTTGACCCAGCATTTGTAAAAATATTGCAAGACATATACATTTCCAGAAAGGAAATTTATTTCTGCGTTGAATAAGACCGAGATCGTGAAAATCGCTGCACAATTAATGAAAATATGGGTGTTCAAAGCGATGCACCCCGTTTTGGGGTGATTTTGAGTTGCATACCTTGTTATATATATATTTGATAGTGAATTTTTTTTTTTTTCAGAAAAGTTAATTTTTCGTTATAATATGATTATTTATCATTCAAAATGATATTTTCACTAATTAATATCATAGCCACACGCTAACCACCTGTGCGACAGACCGACAGACCGACCGACATGTGCAAAGCAATAAACCCCTCTTTTTCGAAGGGAGGCATAAACATGCTTTATATGACCTTAGATATTATTTTTGCAATCATTTTTCATCAATTACAAATGTTAAAAAAAATTATTGTTTCATGCTACTCATGGTTGCAGTTTTTTTTTTTAGAAAATTAATCACATTTTTTAAAAATGCATTACCCCTTGTCTCCAAAAAAATCATGAAAAATATAATTTTCAAAGATATTCTTTAAAACAAAAAGAAAATGCCTTCTTAAACCTTAAATATTATTCCTTCAAGCATTTTATATCAATAATTTATGTTTGAAAAAATCATTGGTTCATGCTAAATACTGTTTGATATACTGTAAATAATGTAACTACACATCCAAGTAGTGAGTCCATCAAACTATTGCAACCGAAACACCTGGTGTGCCAAGGCACCAGCCGAAGTCAAATGCCTTCTGACTTAGTGCATTTTACTATTTATATTTGTATACATTTGTATGTGTTTGAAAAAAATGTATAATCTTTAATGACATCTTCTGACCATGCATGTCCTAGATTTCAAAATCCAGACCCTGGTCTGACACATTGGTAACATTAACGTTAAACTGTTACCAGGCTTCTGAATTTAATTAGCCAGGTCACAGGAAAAGGGCAGTCTAATCAGTATCCAATTAAACTCTTTGTCATTGTCAGAAAACCGCTCTTAAGCAAACAGCTTTCAAGCAACGGCTGAACTGGATCTAAACTGGCCACAATCGCTTCAATGTCTCTTTTACTGGGATATGGTTCATTTAACTTTAAAGGGATCTTTTCACGTGTTGGTAAATTGACAAAAATTGAAAAAAGTTGTATCGGATTTGCAAATTTTCGTTTTAGTTATGTTTTTTTTAGGAAACAGTATTACTGAACATTTACCATGGTTTAATATAGCCATTATATGCATCTGTTAACGATTTAAAAATAAAAAGCGTTGCAACGCGAAACGATTGAATAATTTGGAGAGTTATGTTGTTGTTTAATTGTGTGAAACTACGAAGATTGCTTATACTAGGTATAAAATACGTCAACCATTTATACTTGGCAGAATAGTCGAGCAGGCTAATGCGTTTTTACTTCAGGACTAAAGGGGTCACTGGTTCGAGCCTTGCTGCGGACTACTTTTTTTTAAAGAATTTTATTCTGGATTTTTAACTGGAGCTTTTAATATCCAATGTTTACATTTATCAATATAATGCATTTAATGACTTACTTCAAAACATGTCAAAATCTGTGAAAAGGTCCCTTTTAACATAATATCTACTCCTATGAATATGAGGTCAATATACATGGACTAAACGGTAAATTACGTCTAATTATTTGGAATGTAATGACATCAACTACTTAATTAGAAAGAAGAAAGAATTCATACTTACCAGTAATTTGAGTAAAGAGTTTGTATTCAATGTTGTATTTCAGGACAGCTTGGTGATATGCAAATCCCATATGACATGTTGATATCGGCTATCCTAGCCATTCAATAAGTCGCAAAATGCTTAAACAAAATTTATAAAGCAAAATGTGACTTAAATTGATAACTAAAAATACAGTATCATCAGTATGCCAGTTTTGCCTTGTCAAACTTTCGAGATCCAGAAAGTGCTTCATTCACATTGAATATATCCTTCGAATTCCATTAATTGTTGCATTACTAAATAGCGAAACAAGCCGATTTAAGCTGTTAGAAAGTTTTGACTCGAGTGGTATCAAGTCTCTCATGGGCGAAGCCATAGAACGTGATCCATTCACATCGAATATATCCTTCGAATTCCATCCTTTGTTGTCATTAGCGGAGATTTAGTGAATAAATAATTCATATATCATAAATGACAGCTTATTAATAGCGAAACAAGCCAATTTATGCAGTAAGAAAGTTTTGACTCGAGACTCTCATGGAGGCGGCCATTGTTAAATGTTGAAACACGAACGACAACTCTGCTAGGAGAATGTAATCAATGACGAGCAATCTCCTACGCAGTGGCGAATGCAAAAGGGAAGTAACTGAAAAATCGAGTTATCTCAATCGGACTGGCTCGGTCTTTTACATAGGTTGCCATTGTGAGAAATTTTTGCACGGTTATGATACCTTGGACGATGCTGTTCGCATCGTGAAAAAGGACTACATAAGAGTGCTCATAATATACAAAAACAATTTCTATCTCTGTAAGTGCAAAAGCCTCGAAGTATTGTTTTAACCTTAACAGGGTATTACTCTTAACATTCAAAGCTCGGAAAAATAAGACAATTTTCTTTGATTTATCGAACAACAGAAATGCTATACCTTAATTTGCATTGTAAGCAATACATTTTATTCAAAGAATATATTTATATACAATAGAATTAAGTAAAGGGAAAAGGCACATTGGAAGACACCAGCTTACATAATAAGACCGATGGAAAATGTCGAGAGCACAATCTGTTGTAATCGTCTGCAGTCAGACACCATCGTACATGTTGGCAGCGATAAGAAATGTCAAGAGCACAATCTGTTGTAATCGTCTGCAGTCAGACACCATCGTTCATGTTGGCAGCGATGGGAAATGTCGAGAGCACAATCTGTTGTAATCGTCTGCAGTCAGACACCATCGTACATGTTGGCAGCGATGGGAACTATCGAGAGCATACTCTGTTGTAATCGTCTGCAGTCAGACACCATCGTACATGTTGGCAGCGATGGGAAATGTCGAGAGCACAATCTGTTGTAATCGTCTGCAGTCAGACACCATCGTACATGTTGGCAGCGATGGGAAATGTCGAGAGCACAATCTGTTGTAATCGTCTGCAATCAGACACCATCGTACATGTTGGCAGCGATGGGAAATGTCGAGAGCACAATCTGTTGTAATCGTCTGCAGTCAGACACCATTGTACATTTTGGCAGCGATGGGAAATGTCGAGAGCACAATCTTTTGTAATCGTCTGCAGTCAGACACCATAGTTCATGTCGGCAGCGATGGGAAATGTCAAGAGCATAAACTGTTGTAATCGTCTGCAGTCAGACACCATCGTACATGTTGACAGCGATGGGAAATGTCGAGAGCACAATCTGTTGTAATCGTCTGCAGTCAGACACCATCGTACATGTTGGCAGCGATGGGAAATGTCGAGAGCACAATCTGTTGTAATCGTCTGCAATCAGACACCATCGTACATGTTGGCAGCGATGGGAAATGTCGAGAGCACAATCTGTTGTAATCGTCTGAAATCAGACACCATCGTACATGTTGGCAGCGATGGGAAATGTCGAGAGCACAATCTGTTGTAATCGTCTGCAGTCAGACACCATCGAACATGTTGGCAGCGATGGAAAATGTCGAGAGCACAATCTGTTGTAATTGTTTGCAATCAGACACCATCGTACATGTTGGCAGCGATGGGAAATGTCGAGAGCACAATCTGTTGTTATCGTTTGCAGTCAGACACCAGCGTTCATGTTCGCAGCGATGGGAAACGTCGAGAGCACAATCTGTTGTAATCGTCTGCAGTCAGACACCATCGTACATGTTGGCAGCGATGGGAATGTCGAGAGCACAATCTGTTGAAATCGTCTGCAGTCAGACACCATCGTACATGTTGGCAGCGATGGGAAATGTCGAGAGCACAATCTGATGTAATCGTCTGCAGTCAGACACCATCGTACATGTTGGCAGCGATGGGAAATGTCGAGAGCACAATCTGTTGTAATCGTCTGCAGTCAGACACCATCGTACATGTTGGCAGCGATGGGAAATTTCGAGAGCACAATCTGTTGTAATCGTCTGCAGTCAGACACCATCGTACATCCTGGCAGCGATGGGAAATGTCGAGAGCACAATCTGTTGTAATCGTCTGCAGTCAGACACCATCGTGCATGTTGGCAGCGATTGGAAATGTCGAGAGCACAATCTGTTGTAATCGTCTGCAGTCAGACACCATCGTACATGTTGGCAGCGATGGGAAATGTCGAGAGCACAATCTGTTGTAATCGTCTGCAGTCAGACACCATCGTACATGTTGGCAGCGATGGGAAATGTCGAGAGCACAATCTGTTGTAATCGTCTGCAATCAGACACCATCGTACATGTTGGCAGCGATGGGAAATGTCGAGAGCACAATCTGTTGTAATCGTCTGAAATCAGACACCATCGTACATGTTGGCAGCGATGGGAAATGTCGAGAGCACAATCTGTTGTAATCGTCTGCAGTCAGACACCATCGTACATGTTGGCAGCGATGGGAAATGTCGAGAGCACAATCTGTTGTAATCGTTTGCAATCAGACACCATCGTACATGTTGGCAGCGATGGGAAATGTCGAGAGCACAATCTGTTGTAATCGTTTGCAGTCAGACACCAGCGTTCATGTTCGCAGCGATGGGAAACGTCGAGAGCACAATCTGTTGTAATCGTCTGCAGTCAGACACCATCGTACATGTTGGCAGCGATGGGAATGTCGAGAGCACAATCTGTTGAAATCGTCTGCAGTCAGACACCATCGTACATGTTGGCAGCGATGGGAAATGTCGAGAGCACAATCTGATGTAATCGTCTGCAGTCAGACACCATCGTACATGTTGGCAGCGATGGGAAATGTCAAGAGCACAATCTGTTGTAATCGTCTGCAGTCAGACACCATCGTACATGTTGGCAGCGATGGGAAATGTCGAGAGCACAATCTGTTGTAATCGTCTGCAGTCAGACACCATCGTACATCCTGGCAGCGATGGGAAATGTCGAGAGCACAATCTGTTGTAATCGTCTGCAGTCAGACACCATCGTGCATGTTGGCAGCGATGGGAAATGTCGAGAGCACAATCTGTTGTAATCGTCTGCAGTCAGACACCATCGTACATGTTGGCAGCGATGGGAAATGTCGAGAGCACAATCTGTTGTAATCGTCCGCAGTCAGACACCATCGTACATGTTGGCAGCGATGGGAAATGTCGAGAGCACAATCTGTAGTAATCGATGCAGTCAGACATCAGCTTACATGTTTACACCGATGGAAAATTACGAGATTTAGATTTAATAGATTATTAACATCTCATCAACACAATATTACACATCACAGAGCATTAAAATAGTATCATAAAACACAATCATGTGTTGCCGCTTAGAATTCTGAGCTATAGTAGATGGTAGGGTTGTACAAATTATGTCAACCACTGTGCAGCCCCGACACAAGCGCTCAAAAAGCCAGACACACAAACACAAAGAGCTGTTTACTGTTTGATACGATTCGCATAAAATACATCATTCTATATGTATAAAACACGGCCAATAAATATTTACACATATTGCTTAGAGCATTACTCTAATTTCTTTGCGTGAAGAACGATGACCTGTGACAATCCAACAATCCACACATAGTGAGTTTGATCAAACTGAGCACTTCCGAAAGGCCTGGCAGGTTTTACCGAGCAAATCGTATACCAGATGTGGCAATCAGATCTACATAGGATCCAACACACCATTTACCAAGAACGGACCAGGGTGATAAGCAACTCTAATAATTGTCATCGTTCTCCACTATATTTAAACTTTAGGTCTTATTAACATAGGTCTATTGTATTATAGTAAAATCAAATGTTAAGTAATGGCACTTTACCATGCCATAGCTCTTAAAAACCCCAATAAAGATCTTATTTACACATATAAAACTTTCTTCTTTTTAAAATCAATAGCACGTTTGGGTACAACTTCTTATTAGTGACAAATAAAGTTGACATTTTATCACCAGAATGCAAACCCTGAAACTCAGGCACGATAGAAATTGCCTTATTCATCAATTCAGATCTTATATCATCATATAATGAACACTCTAACATGACATGCTTTTTACCTTCTAAAACATTACATGAAGGGCATAAACGTTGATCTACGAGAACACAATCTGTTGTAATCGTATTCAGTAAAACATCAGCGTACATGTTTACACCGATGGAAAATGACGAGAACACAATCTGTTGTAGTCGTCTGCAGTTAGACACCAGCGTGCATGTTTACACCGATGGAAAATGACGAGAGCACAATCTGGTGTAATCGTCTGCAGTCAGACACCAGCGTTCCTGATTACACCGATGGAAAATTACGAGAGCACATTCTGTTGTAATCGTCTGCAGTCAGACACCAGCGTTCATGATTACACCGATGGAAAATTACGAGAGCACAATCTGTTGTAATCGTCTGCAATCCATTGGAAGAAGATCTGTTGAGCCATTGTATCGGAGAATAGTTCGCATCAATTCTTTTCGTCTTTAAGATGTATATGTAATGTTAAAATGCCAGATTCCACCTTTGATTCCGCCTCGGTTTTTCGAAATAAGGTTAAAACTCTTATAAGTAGGTGTTGATGTGTATGTCTTAACTTTGTTGTGGTATTATATATTTCTTAAATTTACAGAATTAAACAACCTAAATGATATCAACAGGAAGCTTATGAATGTTCCTTTCGCATATCATGGTCAAATCAAAAAATGATATTTTGTGGGTTATGTATGGTAATATCTTTTTGATCTTTCATAATCACAGACCCATCTTTTCACTTGAAAACATGCATATATAAATTTATAAAAATCCACAATAACTGTTAAAAAAGATGCGGTAAATGGTCAAGCGCAATGAAAATGCTTTCTGCCAAAATGTGTATGTCTTTCCAATGTTTATATGCATATAATTGATTTATACATGTTATGCTGCTGACGTTTGCAAAGTTATAAATGAGTTAAATTCAACAAAGCGAAAGGTCAATCAGGTGCAAGATACAATTAAGTTTGGTTAGTGTTAATTTAGATGCATTGGTGCGAGTATATATTTTACATAGGCCATTAAAATTGATAGCGAATTTTCATATTTTGCTTATTTAATGAATACTTGTTACTATTATTATTGTAGATTAATTCAATTAGTTATTAATGTTGGATAACACACATTTATAGTGTTCTTATTTCCCCTAATGTTTAGTATTATATAAAGCGTGCTATACGTCAAAACTCAATTAGCTTTTCATAATCGGTACCACCACATCTACATGTGGAATTGCATTTCAATAATTCTTTGGAAGATTTGCATTAATTGTATAAGCACTTGGCTTACATCCCCAACTGGGTAAGTCAAAATAAGAGGCATGCACAGTTGAGAACAGCTTACGAAAAACGCCTTATTCTTCTGAGCGCCATTTTAACATTTATCTTCAAAACCTGAAAATTATAAAGCGTTGCAACGCGAAACGATTGAATAATTTGGAGAGTTCTGTGGTTGTCGTTTAATTTTTTGAATCTACGAAGATTGCATAATAAAGTTTAAAATACGTCCCCTTTGTATTCTTGGCAGGATGGCTGAGCGGTCTAATTGGTTTTTACTCCAGGACTCCGGGGGTCACTGGTTCGAGTCCTGCTGCGGGCTATTTTCTTTTCCTTTTTTAATTTTATTTTTGATTTTTTAACTGGAGCTTTTTAGATCCAATGTTCACATTTATAAATATAAAGCATTTTATAACAAACTTCAAAACATGCCAAAATCTGTGGAAAGGCCCCTTTAAGACATTGACAACATTTAACATATTACCATTTAATTATAAAGGTTCACAGTCTGATAGCATTCTATCCATTCAAAATTTGAAACACATCTACATAAAACTTTGTTCTTATATTTGGCGTTTGAATATAAATACTTGAAACTTCATGGTCATTTTTTAATGTTGAAGAATTTTGCAGTTAAATGATTTTTTTTTTGTTTAAACAAAAATATCTACGAAACGAGTTTTAAATTCGATTTGTCATGTATTGAGAATAATTAAGAGACGCAATCCATTATAGTGTACCCTATTGTGGAATTTCAAAGACAAAATGACCATGACCTTGATAGGAAAGTTTTAAGACCAATATCATGTTATTTATCGCGCTGTATTGTTACGATACGAACAATATATGCACTTGTTGACTTTAGGATACCGGTTGTACGATGTTCTAGACATGATAGGACATAATACTTTTAGAACCATAAATATTATTATGGTGCATATCTGTAAGAATAAAATTATTATAAACCCTTAGACGTGCATAAGAATTAAGGAAACGCGTAAAATTTGTTAATTGAAGATAACTTGCCATTGGTATTATTAAATGCTACACAAATACTTACGACGGATCCTTTTGTTATGATCATCTTCATATACAAATATCACGCACCAATAAAGCTTGCAGCTGTATTGATTAACATTGCCTTAAACTTTTTTATATATAGGTAGGCTTCATGTTCAAAAAGCTCATTCCATAACACGCGCACCTTGCAGACCCGGCAATTGATCAACATATAACACCTTATAAAAAAAAATGAACATTTAAGGGCAAGAAATATGTTGGAAGAAATGAACGGATATATGAACTGTTGCTTACATATAACACACAAGAATCGGTTGCCAGATTCAAACAGGAAAACTTAAACTAGACTTGCATCAGCAGTATACTTCTTATAACTTTATTCAAACAAGGGACCAATTGCAATACAAATGTCAATAATAAAACAGTAATTAATCATTAACCCCCTCGCATCCGAATTAAATTCTGATTGCTTTGAAAGCTTATACGTTATGTTTATTTTCAGTTTTACTACTTGGCTGTTACGTGTTAGTTTGCAAAATACAATGAGAATAAAATATTCTCTACCAAATTAAAAGACCAGCTGCGTAAGGTAAAAACAATTAGTTATAAAAATGTAAATCATTTTTTCAAGAAATATTGTTCTAAATAAATAAGTTAATGATTTGCAGCCATTCTCTCATATCTATGCAAACAAATCTTATTACATCACTTTAGAATGATGTTCGGAATATTTCTTTATTGAAAAAGCATATTAAAGATCAATTGAATCTAGAAACCCAAAAAGAAAAATTGAATATAGAAACACAATGGTTGTATTTTGTTTATAGTTTTGCCGTACACAATGAAGACAAAAATGAATTATCTTTCCTCTATCTTATTTGAATTGCTTTTCAACACATTTTCTTTTCTTTTCAATTTACTTTCATCAAACAGCGCGTTGCTCTGTTTGGTAAAAACGGTAAAAAAAAATTGTTTACACATATTTGATCAGAAATTGAAAATCTGCTTTATAAAAATTACTTTTCGTGTGATATCGTTTATTAATAATTAACATAAGGTTTACCAAGACGTCAACAAATGAGAAATATATGCTCGTTTTTATTTATTTGTGACACAATTAATTCCATTTTAATTTCCCGCGAATATATCTATTCATACGACACACGAACACCATGTTAGTGTTTATGTGTCGTATGAATAGATATCGTTTCGGGAAATTAAAATGGAAAAAAACAGCGAGCATTTTGTATCTACAAACATCTATTTTACCAGGCCATATCTGGCGTTGAAATTTCGGCAATTGCCATAAGGAACACTGATTTTTGATTGGCTAAGTTTATTTTACGAAATATTATACGAAATTTTCGTTGATTTTTGAGTAGTAATGTTACTTTAACAGAAAACAAAAAACGACACAAATTAAAATCCACTAAACAAGATATAATCAAATATAACCGCCTTAACTAGTATCTTTGACATATTTTTAGTTGTTGTTGTTTTTTTATCGAGTGCACCGGGATTGTCTCCCATATGGCCATCGCCCCCAGAAAGACGTGTTAGTTTGTTACGGGGGACAGTGCAAGGATACAGGAGACACCCCGTTCCAGAGGTGACCCTGGGTCTTTTAGTGCCCGATGTATAGCACCTAGTACACTGCACCTCTGTTTAACGTCTCATGCGAAAGACGATTTAGTAGGTTAGGTGCATCGGGGGATCGAACCAGCGATCAATATATTGTGAAGCCAGTGTGTTACCACTAGACCACGGATCCGCTACTACACATTTTTAGTTTCAAACTCCTCGTATAAGTCATGTTAACGCATTCTTTTAATTTAATGTCAAAACCTTTTAAAGGCGCTCTTCAATTCTTTATAAAGCGTTCATTGTCGTTGTAAAATGAAATCGTTGGACCAAGCACATCCATATCATTTCCGGACTTTCATTATTAACAAAAGCTGCCATTTGCGACACGTTAAGTGAATCTGCCTATAATGCACGCGCAAATATTTTCAATTGTATTCAAATATGTTCAATATATTTGCAGAACATTGTTAAGCAAAACCCGTATCAAAAATCGCTTATTAATAAGGTCATTTAAATATCTATACATTTGCATTTAATTAACAAAGCAATTGTTTTACACGTCTAAATTAACAATTATCCAATTACATACCAAAAAGTCCTTGTCTATGTTTAGGAGAGCTTTCTCGAAAATGTCGTTTAGTCCGAAAGTTTGTGTATTATTATTATAATTTGCAGCGATTCTTAATTGACTTCATGTGATTAGTTTCTTATTCTTAAATGTTCTTTGATTGTCTGATTTATATTTGTATTACAATCTGCATTTAACTAGCATATTGATTATCCCTTGATTCCATGATAATAAATTTCGGCTTTTTCTTGCATTTCTTTACTTCCAGCATTTGGTTATCTAGCCCTGTAACCAGTGTTGAAGAACAGTTTCTGGCGGGATTTATTGCCGAGGTGTTGGGTTATTTAGTTGATATTATTGTCAAGGCTTGTGCATTTAATTTTATCAAGTTTCTGTATAGACTTAGCGATTGCTTCTAGAGTTATCTCTATTGTCTAGCTTAGTCTCATGCACATTTTTGTCTTTTCAAGACTTTTCCATGGTAATTTTATTTAGTCTAAATCTATTTATTTTAGCTCGATTACATCCAAAGTTGGTGGCGTGAAAAGATACTCTCGAGTCCGTTTCATAAAAAAATAACAGAACTTAATTTATTTGGAAATATATTGAGGACGCTCCACGAATTGGGATCGAACCCCTGTTCTACCTGTCGCAAGGTGAACACCATATTTACAACAAGAATGCGGAATTGTAAGTACTCTTGGTATACTGTGCCATCGTCTCCGTATGTTTGAGGCAAATGTAAGTTGTGCAGATCGATGTTCACTTCCATCTTTCAGTGGAAAAACACTTTAAATAATCTAAATTGTACATCATCTGTGCATAGGCCCAGGTCTCGGGTGAAGTTGGAATACATCGGCGTGATTAGAATGAAGGCTTGTCAGGTGTTTCTCGTCTTCTCTCCTCTTATCAATGATGTCATATTCCCAACTCTGGCTAAATCATTACGTGTGTGAAGTTAGCCTATTTAGCCCATTTAGCCTATTTAGCCTATTTAGTACATAGGTTGAAATATACATCCTATTAAGCCTATTTAGCCTATTTAACAGCCTCTTCAGCCCTTTTAGCCTATTTAAAAATTTTAGTACATAGGTCAAAACATACATCCTATTAAGCCTATTTAGCCTATTTAATAGCCTTTTTAGCCTGTTTAGCAAGTGTAGTACATACGTCGACATACACATCCTATTTAGCCTATTTATCCCATGGAAGCGACGTAGTGCACGCTACCCAGCCGTCGACGGCCTATCGTGCTGAATTAGTTTCGGCCGGGACTTTTAATTAGGATCGGAGTCAGGTACAGCCTATTTAGCGTATTACGCGACATTTTGCCTGTGAGTGGGCATGCCCCTTTAAGGGCCACTTTCAGACGAACAAGAGTTATCCCCCGGAAGCGACCTAGTGCACGCTGACCAGCCGTCCACTGCCTATCGGACTGAACTAGTTTCGGCCGGGACTTTTAATTAGGATCGGAGTCAGGTGCAGCCTATTTAGCGTATTACGCGACATTGTGTTTGTGAGTGGGCATGCCCCTTTAAGGGCCCTTTTCGGACGAACAAGAGTCATCCACCGGAAGCGACCTAGTGCACGCTGACCAGCCGTCGACTGTCTATCTGGCTGAACTATTTTCGGCCGGGACTTTAATTAGGATCGGAGTCAGGTGAAGCCTATTTGGCGTATTACGCGACATTTTGCCTGTGAGTGGGCATGCCCCTTTAAGGGCCCCTTTCGGACGAACAAGAGTTATCCCCCGGAAGCGACCTAGTGAACGCTGACCAGCCGTCGACTGCCTATCGGGCTGAAACGTGTGTGAAGTAAGCCTATTTATCAAGTTTAGTTCATAGGTTAAAACTTTCATCCTATTTAGCCTATTTAGCCTATTTAACACCCTTTTCAGCATATTTGGACTAATTAACAAGTTAAGGACATACGTTGACACGTGCACCCTATTTAGCCTATTTAGCAAGGTTAGTACATATGTTATAACATACATCATATTAAGCCTATTTAGCCTATTAAGCACCCTGTTCAGCCTGTTTAGCCTATTTAACAAGTTAAGTACATAGGTTGACACATGAATCCTATTTAGCCTATTTAGCACCCTCATCAGCATATTTAGCAAGTTTAGTACATGGGTTGAAACATGCATCCTATTTAGCTTATTTAGGACCCTTTTCAGCCTATTTAGCCCACTTAACAAGTTTAGTATATGTACATAGGTTGACACATGCATCCTATTTAGCCCAATTAATACCCTTTTCAGCCTTTTTAGCCTATTTAATAAGTTAAGTACATAGGTTGACACATACATCCTATTTAGCATATTTAGCCTATTTAGCACCCTATTTAGCCAATTAAGCCTATTTAGCAAGTTTGGTACATAGGTTAAAACATACATTCTATTTAGCTTATTTAGTTTATTAAGCACCTTTTTTCAGCATATATAGCCTATTTAACAAGTTAAGTAAATAGGTTGACACATGCATCATATTTAGCCTATTTGTCCTATTTAACACCCTCTCCAGCCTATTTAGCCTATTAAGCAAGTTTAGAGCATGGGTTGAACCATGCATACTATTTAGCCTACATAGCCTATTTAACACCCTTTTCAGCCTATTTACCCTATTAAACAAGTTAAGTACATAGGATGACACATGCATCCTATTTAGCCTATTTAGCACCCTTTTCTGCCTATTAAGCATATTTAACAAGATTAGTAGTACATAGGTTGACACATGCATCCTATTTAGCCTATTTAGCGTATTTAGCATCCTTTTCAGCCTATTTAGCCTATTTTAAAAGTTTAGTACATATATTTACATATGCATCCTATTTAGGCTTTTAGCATATTTAGCAGCCTTTTCTTCCTATTTAGCCCTTTTACAAGTTTATTACATAGGTTTAAAACATGCATCCTATTTAACCCGTTTAGCCTATTTAGCACCATTTTCAGTCTATTTAGCCTTTTTAACAAAACTAGTACATAGCTTGACACAGGCATCCTATTTAGCCTATTTAGAACCCTTTCAGTCTATATAGCCTATTTAGCAAGTTAAGTGCAAAAAAAGGTTGACACATGCACCATATTGAGCCTATTTAGCTTATTTGGCATCCTTTTCAGCCTATTTAGCCTATTTAATAAGTTAAGTACATACCGGTAGGTTGGAACATGCATCCTATTTAGCCTATTTAGGGCCCTTTTTAGCATATTAAGCACATATAGACTATTTAGCGTATTATGCGCTATATATATTAAAGGGGCCTTTTCACAGATTTTGGCATTTTTTAACTTATTCATTAAATGCTTTATATCGATAAATGTAAGCATTGGATCGTAACAGCTCCAGTAAAAAATCAAGAATAAAATTTAAAAATGGAAAAGAACATTGCCCGGTCCAGGTTTCGAACCAGTGACCCCTGGTGTCCTGCCAGAGTCCTGAAGTAAAAACGCCTTAGCCTACTGAGCTATTCCGCCGAGTACACGTACCTGACGTATTGTATACCTTATATAAGCAATCTTCGTAGTTTCACAAAATTTAACGACAAAAACAGAACTCTCCAAATTATTCAATCGTTTCGCGTTGCAACGCTTTATAATTTTTAGGTTTTAAAATCGTCAAAAGATGCATATAATGGCTATATTAGACCATGGTAGATGTTCAGTATTACTGTTTCCTCACAAATATCATAACTAAAACGAAAATTTGAGAATCTGAAACAACTTTTTTCAATTTTGTCAATTTACCAAAGCGTGAAAAGATCCCTTTAAGAGTGGGCATGCTCATTTAAGGGCCCCTTGCGGACAAACAAGAGTTTTCCCACGGAAGCGAACTAGTGCACGCTGAACTCACGTCGCCTGCCTATCGGGATAAACTAGTTTCGGCCCGAGGTTTTAATAAGGGTCGGCGTCACATACAGCCTATTATGTGTATAATGAGCTATTTACATTGTGAGTGGATATTCACCTATAACGGCAGCTTTCGGACAAACAAGAGTTATACCCCGGATCCGACATAGTGCACGCTAAACTCTCGACGGCTGAAAGTCGGTCTGATCTAGTTTCGGCTGTTATCATCCGGAAGCGACCTAGTGCAAGCTTTACTCTCGATGGCTGCCTGTCGGGCTGATCTAGTTTTGGCCCGGGGTTTTAATAAGGGTCGGCGTCACCTACAGCCTATTAAGCGTATTAGGCTCTATTAACATGGCGAGTGGGTATGACCCTTTCGGACAAACAGGAGTTATCTCCCGGAAGCGTCCTTGTGCACACTGAACTCCCGTTAGTTGCCTGTCGGGCTGATCTAGTTTCGGCCCTGTCTTTTAATTAGGGTCGAAGTCACCCTAAGCCAAAATAGCGCATTATGAACTATTTACATGGCGAGTGGGTATGGACCTTTAATGGTCGCATTCGGACAAATAAGTGTTATCACCCGCAAGCGACCTAGTGCAAGCTGAACTCCCGTCGGCTGCATGTCGAGCTGATCTAGTTTCAGCCCTTGATTTTAATTAGGGTCGGCGTCACCTACAGCCTATTTTGCGTATTATGCATCATTAACATGGAGAGTGTGTATCCACCTTTAAGGGCCCCTTTCGGACAAACAAGAGTTTCCCCCCTGGAAGCGACATAGTGCACATTGAACTCCCGTCGGCTACCTGTCGGACTGATCTAGCTTCGGCCCGGGGTTTTAATTACGGTCGGCGTCACCTACAGCCTATTAAGCGTATTATGCTCTATTAACATGGCGAACGTGTATGCATCTTTAAGGGCCCCTTTCGTTCAAATAAGATTTATTAACCGGAAGCGACCTTGTGCACGCTGGACTCCCGTCGGCTGTCTATGGGGCTGATCTAGTTGCGGCCCGAGGTTTCAGTTAGGGTTTGCGTCACCTTCAGCCTATTTAGTGAATTAGGCGCTATTTACATGGTGAGTGGGTATGCACCTATAATAGCCCCGTTCGGACAAACAAGAGTTATTCCCCGAAAGCGACCTAGTGCTCTCTTAACTCCCGTCGGCTGCCTGTCGGGAGTTCAGCGTGTCTAGCTCACTTACGGGGGAAAACTCGTTGTCCGAACGGGGTCGTTAAATGCATACCCGCTCGCCATGTAAATAGAGCCTAATTCGCTAAAAAGGCTGGAGGTGACGACGACCCTAATTAAAACCCCGGGCCGAAACAAGATGAGCCCGACAGGCAGCCAACGGGAGTTTAGCTTGCACTACGTCGCTTCCGGGGGATAACTCTTGTTTGTCCGAAAAGGGCCCTTAAAGATGCATTCCCACTCGCCATTTAATAGAGTATTATACATACGCTAAATAGGCTGTAGGTGACGCCGATCCTAATAAAAAACCCGGGCCGAAACTAGATCAGCCCGACAGGCAGACGACGGGATTTCAGTGTGCACTATGTCGCTCCCGGGGATAACTCTTAATTGTCCGA
Source organism: Dreissena polymorpha (assembly GCF_020536995.1). Lineage (NCBI taxonomy): Eukaryota > Metazoa > Mollusca > Bivalvia > Myida > Dreissenidae > Dreissena > Dreissena polymorpha. Next base: position 19,214,286 of record NC_068358.1, on the reverse strand, counting down.
AAGGAGCCCTAAAAGGTGCATTCCCACTCGCCATATAAAGAGAGCCTAATTCGCTAGAGCATAATTCATACGCTAAAATAGCTGTAGGTGACGCCGACCCAAATTAAAACCCCGGGCCGAAACTAGATTAGCCCGAAAAGCAGCCGACGGGAGTTCAGCATGCACTAGGTCGTTTCCGGAGGATAACTCTTGTTTGTCCGAAATGGGCCCTTAAATGTGCATACCCACTTTTTATGACAATACAGAATAATACGCTTAATAGGCTGTACGTGACGCCGACCCAAATTAAAACCCCGGGCGGAAACTAGATCAGCCCGACAGGCAACCGACCGGAGTTCAGCGTGCACTAGGTCGATTACGGGGGATAACTCTTGTTTGTCCGAAATGTGCCCTTAAAGGTGCATACACACTCTATATGACAATAGAGCATAATACGCTAAATAGCTGTACGTGACGCCTACCCTAATTAAAACTCCTGGCCAAAACTAGATCAGCCCGACAGGCAGCCGACGGGAGTTCAGCGTGCACTAGGTCGTTTCAGGGGGATAGCTCTTGTTTGTCCGAAATGGGCCCTTAAAGGTGCATACCCACTCTATATGACAATAGAGCATAATACGCTTAATAGGCTGTACGTGACGCCGACCCAAATTAAAACCCCTGGCCGAAACTATATCAGTCCAACATGCAGCCGACGGGAGTTTAGCGTGCACTAGGTCGCTTCCGGGGGATAACTCTTGTTTGTCCGAAATGGGCCCTTAAAGGTGCATACCTACTCTATATTACAATAGAGCATAATACGCTAAATAGGCTGTACGTGACGCTGACCCAAATTAAAACCCCGGGCCGAAACTAGATCAGCCCGACAGGCAGCCGACGGGAGTTCAGCGTGCATAAGATCGTATCCGAGGGATAACTCTTGTTTGTCCGAAATGGGCCTTTAAAGGTGCATACCCACTCTATATGACAATAGAGCATAATACGCTAAATAGACTGTACGTGACGCCTACCCTAATTAAAACCCCGGGCCGAAACTTGATCAGCCCGACAGGCAGCCGACGGGAGTTCAGCGTGCACTATGTCCTTTCCGGGGGATAACTCTTGTTTGTCCGAAATGGGCCCTTAAAGGTGCATACCCACTCTATATGACAATTGACCAGTCGCCAACTCCGCCCACATTTTGTCGATCAGCCAATCAGATATCGAGTTTTCACACACCCCTCAGCAACGCTTATCTGGCCGCCATTTTGTCCGACAAACAAAGCGTGTTGTACATATGGAATGGACGTAATTTTTAAGAGTTTACACAGATTTTATATCAAATGCATGATCATTACTGTTCGATCATTATTCAAAATTGTAGGTGCTATACATACTTTATAAAAGGTTATTATTTTTTCTTTATTTCTTGAACATATGGACCAGTAATGAGAAAACAAACACAATAAATAGTTTAACCACACCAGGTGTGTGTTCTATAAAACGTGTTATACCGTTTGATGCACAATATTATTAAGAAGTTTGGGCAACATAATAATTACCACACGTGCTTATTAATCTCAGCGTAATTGTCGATGATTAATAAATAACAGTATGTTGCGTGGATCTCAGAATGAAGGAACATTAAGGCATTGTTAGGCACTGTACACAAGAAAAGAAAACTATTTAATTACTTAAATGATTTCCAATTATATATTTATTTTCTGTGGATCATAAACAAGGGAAATCATTATAAATTGTTAACTTAAATATTGTTTTAACTAAAGTAAAAACAACAAAAAGGTGATTTCAACGCGGCTTAGCCAGCTTAAAGCGACTTCAAGTGTAAAATGTACGGCTTATATTACAACAACAACATTTCGTATACAACATATATTGATACGGGGAGAAATGTGAAAATTGCAATTAACATATAAGGGCCATCTTGTTATAAAGAAGCAAATGCATAATATGCTAAATGTATTCAATTCGAATGTTCGTGAACAGCACCGTAATACCAACATTTCATTTTTTGATAGTGAAATGTAACAGGTTCGCATTAAACACAAATGTAATAAAATGCATATTAGACTATCTGTTAATGAAACCACGAAATCAGGCCTGTATTAAATTATGGTTACAATCAAAATTTAATTTATATCTAAATAAAAAAATCGGTGTATTTTTAAAAATAACACAATAAAACAAAGATCTAAACATTTTTAATAAACAAAAAACCCATCATGATATGGATATGTCATTTGAATTTAATAAAAATATTTTCAAAATTATATATGAATAGCCACCGGGTTCACTGTCAGACGGTTGAATACAAGTTCAAAATCAACATGAAATAAATGCTCATTTTTACAACGGATTTTTCATCACCTCCCTATATAATATGAATAAGAAACGTTTCTGATAGTCAGTCTGCCGTTAACTCATTTATTTTGATTACGCCATTTCTCTCTAAAGTTTTTATGATTGTATCAACGTTTTACAAAGCAGTTTAGTTTAGTGTGCGGCTTTAATAATTTATTTTATAGAAAAGAGCATAATACATCATTACAAATATAGAATTTCCCTCACGTAATCCGCTATAATTGCGATCTGCTTGTCGGAGTTTTCTAATCACTAGACCACGTGACTTTGTGGGCGGAGCGATCGATAATTTGGCGACTGGTCAATTGAGCATAATGCGCTAAATAGCCTGTACGTGACGCCGACCCAAATTAAAACCCCAGGCCGAAACTAGATCAGCCCGACAGGCAGCCGACGGGATTTCAGCGTGCACTAGTTTATTTCCGGGGGATAACTCTTGTTTGTCCGAAATGGGCCCTTAAAGGTTCATACCCACTCTATATGACAATAGAGCATAATACGCTAAATAGGCTGTACGTGACGCCGACCCAAATTAAAACCCCGGGCCGAAACTAGATCAGCCCGACAGGCAGCCGACGGGAGTTCAGCGTGCACTAGGTCGCTTCCTGGGGATAACTCTTGTTAGTCCGAAATGGGCATTTAAAGGTGCATACCCACTCTATATGACAATAGAGAATATTACGCTAAATAGGCTGTACGTGACGCCTATCCTAATGAACACCCGGGCCGAAACTAGATCAGCCCGACAGGCAGCCGACGGGAGTTCAGCGTGCACTAGGTCGCTTCCAGGGGATAACTCTTGTTTGTCCGAAATGGGCCCTTAAAGGTTCATACTCACTCTATATGACAATAGAGCATAATACGCTAAATAGGCTGTTAGTGACGCCGACCCAAATTAAAACCCTCGGCCGAAACTAGATCAGCCCGACAGGCAGCCGACGGGAGTTCAGCGTGCACTATGTCCTTTCCGGGGATAACTCTTGTTTGTCCGAAATGGGCCCTTAAAGGTGCATACCCACTCTATAAGACAATAAAGCATATTACGCTAAAAAGGCTGTACGTAACGCCTACCCTAATTAAAAATCCCGGGCCGAAACTAGATCAGCCCGACAGGCAGCCGACGAGAGTTTAGCGTGCACTAGGTCGTCTCCGGGGGATAGCTCTTGATTGTCCGAAATGGGCCCTTAAAGGTGCATACCCACTCTATATGACAATAAAGCATAATACGCTAAATAGGCTGTACGTGACGCCAACCCAAATTAAAACCCCGGGTCGTAACTAGATCAGCCCGACAGGCAGTCGACGGGAGTTCAGCGTGCACTAGGTCGCTTCCGGGGGATAACTCTTGTCAGTCCGAAATGGGCCCTTAAAGGTGCATACCCACTTTATATGACAATATAGCATAATACGCTAAATAGGCTGAACGTGACGCCTACCCTAATTAAAACCCCGGGCCGAAGCTAGATCAGCCCGACAGGCAGCCGACAGGAGTTCAGCGTGCACTAGGTCGCTTCCGGGGATAACTCTTGTTTGTCTGAAATGGGCCCTTAAAGGTGAATACCCACTCTTTATGACAATACAGCATTATACGCTAAATAGGCTGTACGTGACGCCGACCCAAATTAAAACCCCGGGCCGAAACTAGATCAGCCCGACAGGCAGCCGACGGGAGTTTAGCGTGCACTAGGTCGCTTCCGGGGGATAACTCTTGTTTGACCGAAATGGGCCCTTAAAGGTGCATACCCACTCTATATGACAATAGAGCATAATACGCTAAATAGGCTGTACGTGACACCTACCTTAATTAGAACCCCGGGCCGAAGCTAGATCAGCCCGACAAGCAGCCGACGGGAGTTCCGCGTGCACTAGGTCGTCTCCGGGGGAAAACTCTTGTTTGTCCGAAATGGGCCCTTAAAGGTGCATACCCACTCGCCATGGGAATAATTCACAATCATATGCATTTTGTGTAATATTTTCTGAAAGTATGTACCAAACCTGCTAAATAGGCTCACTAAGCTTAATATTTCAACTTAATAGGCTAAATTGTCTAAAAATGATGTATGTATCAAACTATGTACTTTACCGGCTAAATAAGCTAAATAGGCTAAATAGGTTAAATTGGCTAATTTCACACACGTTAAATCATTTAGGAAGTCACAGTGCTTAGTGATAGTATCTTGTAGTTGCTAACCAGTAGCAGTTAACCAGCTCTAATATCATTGCGGAGATATTTATGTTGATGTACTATGCCACCCCATGCAGTTCTTTCTTTCGTTAGCCTTCACGTTGTTTATGACCGAGGTAATCACCATTACTTTTTATTCCTTGACGTTTGTTTCTAAACACTTGATACTCTATGATCTTGAAGGGTTTCCTCTCTTACAGATTTGCTTTCTGTATGCAGCAGAGTTTGATGTTGTGTACATGCAAACATTGCTCCATTTCTGTCATATAGTTTCCTACTCCTTCTACATTCCACTGCATCATGTGTTTCTCTTCCTTGTTGTGGTGGGTCTTCGATCATAGGTTTCTCATGACCCGTCCATTTGTTTAACAAGACGACTTTTAAAGACGACCAGTTACTAGGAATTCAGGCCATCGAGGTACGGAGCCCTACACTGCATCTGTCTGCTGGGACTTCACAGGGCGAGCGCAATTTATTGAGTCCGCGGTTCACCCTAGTACCTTCGTATTCAGGTATCGGATTTTTTGGTTATGTTATGTTTACGCCAACTTAAGCTCATGGTCAAAGTAGCACATGGAGTGAGTGTTTGTCCTGTATTTTTTTTATATCAAATTACTTATTCTAAGCGTTACATGCCTGATATATTACACACCCATATGGCAGTGCTGTGTCCAATGCTGTTTTCAATGCATTAAAGGTATCGCTTAAGAAATTTTCATTTTTTCACCAGGAAGGTGATGTAGAGCCACAAATCTTAACCCATTTATGCCTAGCGTCTAGAAAAAATGCCTTGGCAAACAGCGTAGACCCAGTGCGACTGCTATATGCCACCCCTACTGGGGGTGGGCATAACAAAATTCCAATACACTTCAAATGACCAATACAGTAGATGCAAAGCTTAACCCATTTATGCATAGCGTCTAGAAAAAAGGCCTTGGCAAACAGCGTAGACCCGTTTTCGGATGATTTCGAGTTGGATACCTTGTTATATATATATATATATATATTTGATAGTGATTTTTTTCTAATTCTTTTTTATAATATGATAATTTATCATTCAAAATGATGTTTCCACTAATTAATATAATAGCCACACGCTACCCACCTGTGTTGGCAAACAGCGTAGACCCAGATGAGACGCCGCATGATGCGTCGTCTCATCTGGGTCTGCGCTGTGTGCTCAAAGGATTTTTTATAAGAAATATTCTCTAGATAAAATAAGTATACTAGAAATCCCTAATTTTGGAAATATTTTGATCCAATTTAGCAGGATGAGAGAGTCCACTAGGCATTAATGGGTTAAGCATGCACTTTGTCTTTATATCTTCTTCCTCATCAATTGAGAGGCATTCGTGAAATTTGTTATGAAAATATATTTTCAGTAGGGGTGTTGCGCCAGGTGTGTACATCGAGGATGTTACTACGATGTCACCGGATATATGCTCTATTGGAACTTTTTTCGGGTACATTCCGAAACTTTTTCAAATGGAATGGGTTTACAAATGTATATCAAAAGATGTTTGATAATGTTTGTTATCATCTTGTCCTCTGAAATTAGGACATGTAAATACAACACAACACATGCAACAAATGAATATAATACTTTAACACAGACAAATTATTTAGGGCACTCTTTTCAGATTGGTAGAAATGTCTTGATTGTACTTTTATGTTTCTATCTCGTGTTTGCATACGATTATTAAGAAATTAAGAAGATTGTCGACATTGTTTAAGTTTTTAAGTTTTTAAATTCTAAATAGTGTGGATGGCGAAGTAAGATTTGTATTGGTTTTTATTAGTCGTAAAGAATGCCTAAATAATCGATTTCTTTTTGTGTAATTTAATGATTTTTATTTGTACTGTTTGTTTTCATTTAATTAAAATGAGTGTACTTAAGGCTTAAAAATCAACACAAATTTGTAAGTTTAAACATTTATGAGTGATTATATTTGGTTTTATCACTAGTAGAAATTAAGCAGTTTTGATGCAAAAGTGAATGTTGCATAAAAGCGGTTTAAATAAAAACAAGGCCGGTGACACTGTCTTTTTTCACTTGTTACATTTTATGTATTTATGCAGACACGTTTAAAAAAATGTATAATGTGAAAATATGTAAAACAAATCACCAAACTGCGGCGATACCCTTTTATGGCAATGTCTGTTCTATTTTCACTGACATTCAATGTAATTGTGCAGAGGTAATTAATTAATAAAAAAAAGAAGGTTTTTCCACTTACATCCAAACATAAGGTAGTGTAACGTAATGCACATTATAATTGTACATTGTAATATATATAAAGGGACATATAAATGAACGTCATAATATATATATAATAACAGAATTTATCTCATTGTACATTATTGTGTTGTTGTTGTTATGTTATTGTTGTATAAACAAACTAATTTAGGAAATAGAATCTTCGGGTAGGATGTAATGAAATTTGAAAAATTGATTATGGAGGTATGGTTTCATTTCTCCAATGTAATTCAATTATCGGGAACATAGGATGATTTGTCTTTAGTCCTTGATTATTCACTTTTTTCACTAAAACTTTCTTCTTTTTAAAATCAATAGCACGTTTGGGTACACCTTCTTATTAGTGACACATAAAGTTGACATTTTATCACCAGAATGCAAACCCTGAAACTCAGGCACGATAGAAATTGCCTTATCAATCAATTTAGATCTTATATCATCATATAATGAACACTCTAACATGACATGCTTTTTACCTTCTAAAACATTACATGAAGGGCATAAACGTTGATCTACGAGAACACAATCTGTTGTAATCGTATTCAGTAAAACATCAGCGTACATGTTTACACCGATGGAAAATGACGAGAACACAATCTGTTGTAGTCGTCTGCAGTTAGACACCAGCGTACATGTTTACACCGATGGAAAATGACGAGAGCACAATCTGCTGTAATCGTCTGCAGTCAGACACCAGCGTTCCTGATTACACCGTTGGAAAATTACGAGAGCACATTCTGTTATAATCGTCTGCAGTCAGACACCAGCGTTCATGATTACACCGATGGAAAATTACGAGAGCACAATCTGTTGTAATCGTCTGCAATCCATTGGAAGAAGATCTGTTGAGCCATTGTATCGGAGAATAGTTCGCATCAATTCTTTTCGTCTTTAAGATGTATATGCAATGTTAAAATGCCAGATTCCACCTTTGATTCCGCCTCGGTTTTTCGAAATAAGGTTAAAACTGTTATAAGTAGGTGTTGATGTGTATGTCTTAACTTTGTTGTGGTATTATATATTTCTTAAATTTACAGAATTAAACAACCTAAATGATATCAACAGGAAGCTTACGAATGGATCTTTCGCATATCATGGTCAAATCAAAAATGAAATTTTGTGGGGAATGTATGGTAATATCTTTTTGATCTTTCATAATCACAGACCCATCTTTTCACTTGAAAACATGCATATATAAATTTATAAAAATCCACAATAACTGTTAAAACAGATGCGGTAAATGGTCAAGCGCAATGAAAATGCTTTCTGCCAAAATGTGTATGTCTTTACAATGTTTATATGCATATAATTGATTTATACATGTTATGCTGCTGACGTTTGCAAAGTTATAAATGAGTTAAATTCAACAAAGCGAAAGGTCAATCAGGTGCAAGATACAATTAAGTTTGGTTATTGTTAATTTAGATGCATTGGTGCGAGTATATATTTTACATATGCCATTAAAATTGATAGCGAATTTTCATATTTTGCTTATTTAATGAATACTTGTTACTATTATTATTGTAGATTAATTCAATTAGTTATTAATGTTGGATAACACACATTTATAGTGTTCTTATTTCCCCTAATGTTTATTATTATATAAAGCGTGCTATACGTCAAAACTCAATTAGCTTTTCATAATCGGTACCACCACATCTACATGTGGAATTGCATTTCAATAATTCTTTGGAAGATTTGCATTTATTGTATAAGCACTTGGCTTACATCCCCAACTGGGTAAGTCAAAATAAGAGGCATGCACAGTTGAGAACAGCTTACGAAAAACGCCTTATTCTTCTGAGCCATTTTAACATTTATCTTCTGCTGTTGTTTCTATTTTCACGATTTTTATGCACACATTTTTTATTGGTGTTTGATGATCTGCTCTTGCGAAACGTTCAAGTGTATCGCTAAAATATTTATTAGAAATCAAGTTTGAAAAGTATAGGTCTAAATTTACTTGTAAAAAGACAAGAAGTCTATAGAATTGTCATTTAAAGGGATCTTTTCACGTTTTGGTAAATTGACAAAATTGAAAAAAGTTGTTCCAGATTCGCAAATTTTCGTTTTAGTTATGATATTTGTTACGAACAGTAATACTGAATATTTGCAATGGTCTAATATAGCCATTATACGCATCATTTGACGATTTAAAAACTTATAAATTAAATTATAAAGCGTTGCAACGTGAAACGATTGAATAATTTGGTGAGTTCTGTTTCGTCGTTTAATTTTGTGAAACTACGAAGATTGCTTATATAAGTGATAAAATCCGTCCCCTTTGTATACTTGACAGGATGGCCGAGCGCTCTAATTGGTTTTTACTCCAGGACTCCGGGGGTAACTGGTTCGAGTCCTGCTGCGGGCTATTTTTTTACTTTTTTAATTTTATTTTTGATTTTTTTACTGGAGCTTTTTAGATCCAATGTTCACATTTATCAATATAAAGCATTTAATAACAAACTTCAAAACATGCCAAAATCTGTGGAAAGGCCCCTTTAAGACGTTGACAACATTTAACATATTACCATTTAATTATAAAGGTTCACAGTCTGATAGCATTCTATCCATTCAAAATTTGAAACACATCTACATAAAACATGGTTCTTATATTTGGCGTTTGAATATAAATACTTGAAACTTCATGGTCATTTTTTTAATGTTGAAGAATTCTGTAGTTAAATGAATCATTTGTTAAACAAAAATATCTACGAAACGAGTTTTAAAATCGATTTGTCATGTATTGAGAATAATTAAGAGACGCAATCCATTATAGTGTACCCTATTGTAGAATTTCAGGGACAAACTGACCATGACCTTGATAGGAAAGTTTTAAGACCAATATCATGTTATTTATCGTGTTGTATTGTTACGATACGAACAATATATGCACTTGTTGACTTTAGGATACAGGTTGTACGATGTTCTAGACATGATTAGACATAATACTTTTAGAACCATTAATATGATTATGGTGCATAACCTGTAAGAATAAAATTATTATAAACCCTAGACGTGAATAAGAATTAAGGAACCGCGTATAATTTGTTAATTGAAGATAACTTGCCATTGGTATTATTAAATGCTACACAAATGCTTACGACGGATCCTTTTGTTATGATCATCTTCATATACAAATATCACGCAACAATAAAGCTTGCAGCTGTATTGATTAACATTGCCTTAAACTCTTTTATATATAGGTAGGCTTCATGTTCCAAAACGTCATCCCATAACACGCGCACCTTGCAGACCCGGCAATTGATCAACATATAACACCTTATAAAAAGAAAATGAACATTTAAGGGCAAGAAATATGTTGGAAGAAATGAACGGATATATGAACTATTGCTTCCACATAACACACAAGAATCGGTTGCGCGATTCAAACAGGAAAACTTAAAGACTTGCATCAGCAGTATACTTCTTATAACTTTATTCAAACAAGGGACCAATTGCAATACAAATGTCAATAATAAAACACTAATTAATCATTAACCCCCTCGCATCCGAATTAAATTCAGATTGCTTTGAAAGCTTATACGTTAAGTTTATTTTCAGTTTTACTACTTGGCTGTTACGTGTTAGCTGCAAAATACAATGAGAAAAAATATTCTCTACCAAATTAAAAGACCAGCTGCGTAAGGTAAAAAATAGTTATAAAAATGTATATCATTTTTTCAAGAAGTATTGTTCTAAATAAATAAGTTAATGATTTGCAGCCATTCTCTCATATCTATGCAAAAAAATCTTATTACATCATTTTAGAATGATGTTCGGTATATTTCTTTATTAAAAAAGCATATTAAAGAACAATTGAATCTAGAAACCCAAAAAGAAAAATTGAATATTGAAACACAATGGTTGTATTTTGTTTATAGTTTTTGCCGTACACAATGAAGACAAAAACGAATTATCTTTCCTCTATCTTATTTGAATTGCTTTTCAACACATTTTTTCTTTTCTTTTCAATTTACTTTCATCAATTAGCGCGTAGCTCTGTTTGGTAAAAACGGTAAAAAAATAATTGTTTACACATATTTTTATCAGAAATCGAAAATCTGCTTTATAAAAAATACTTTTCGTGTGATATCGTTTATTAAAATTTACATAAGGTTTACCAAGACGTCAACAAATGAGAAATATATGCTCGTTTTTATTTATTTCTGACACAATTAATTCCATTTTAATTTCCCGCGAATATATCTATTCATACGACACATGAACGCCATGTTAGTGTTAATGTGTCGTATGAATAGATATCGTTGCGGGAAATTAAAATGGAAAAACAACGAGCATTTTGTAACTACAAACATCAATTTTACCAGACCATATCTGGCGTTGAAATATCGGCAATTGCCATAAGGAACACTGATTTTTAAATTTATTTTACGAAATATTAGACGAAATTTTCGTTGATTTTTGAGTAGTAATGTTACTTAACAGAAAGCAAAAAACGACACAAATTAAAATCCACAAAACAAGATATAATCAAATATAACCGCCTAAACTAGTATCTTTGCCACATTTTTAGTTTCAAACTCCTCTTATAAGTCATGTCAACGCATTCTTTTAATTTAATGTCAAAACCTTGTAAAGGCGCTCTTCAATTCTTTATAAAGCGTTCATTGTCGTTGTAAAATGAAATCGTTGGACCCAGCTCATCCAGATCATTTCCGGACTATCATTATTATCAAAAGCTGCCGTTTGCGCAACGTTAAGTGAATCTGCCTATAATGCACGCGCAAATATTTTCAATTGTATTCAAATGTGTTCAATATATTTGCAGAACATTGTTAAGCAAAACCCGTATCAATCAAATATCGCTTATTAATAAGGTCATTTAAATATCTATACACTTGCATTTAATTAACAAAGCAATTGTTTTACACGTCTAAATTATTAATTGCCCAATTACATACCAAAAAGTCCTTGTCTATGTTTAGGAAAGCTTTCTCGAAAATGTCGTTTAGTCCGAAAGTTTTTGTATCATTATTTTACTTTGCAGCGATTCTTAATTGACTTCATGTGATTAGTTTCTTATTCTTAAATGTTCTTTGATTGTCTGATTTATATTTGTATTACAATCTGCATTTAACTAGCATATTGATTATCCCTTGATTCCATGATACTTAATTTCGGCTTTTTCTTGCATTTCTTTACTTCCAGCATTTGGTTATCTAGCCCTGTAACCAGATGATGTTGAAGAACAGTTTCTGGCGGGATTTATTGCCGAGGTGTTGGCTTATTTAGTTGATATTATTGTCAAGGCTTGTGCATTTAATTTTATCAAGTTTCTGTATAGACTTAGCGATTGCTTCTAGAGTTATTTCTATTGTCTAGCTTGGCCTCATGCACATTTTTGTCTTTTCAAGACTTTTCCATAGTAACTTTATTTAGTCTAAATCTATTTATTTTAGCTCGATTATATCTAAAGTTGTTGGCGTGAAAAGATACTCTCGAGTCCGTTTCATGAAAAAATAAAAGTACTTAATCTATTTGGAAAGATATTGAAGACGCTCCCCGAATTGGGATCGAACTCTTGTTCTACCTGTCGCAAGGTGAACACTATATTTACAACAAGAATGCGGCATTGTAAGTACCCTTGGTATACTGTGCCATCGCTCTCCGTATGTTTGAGGCAAATGTAAGTTGTGCAGATCGATGTTCACTTTCATCTTTCAGTGGAAAAACACTTTAAATTATCTAAATTGTACTTGATCTGTGCATAGGCCCAGGTCTCGGGTGATGTTGGAATACATGGGCGTGATTAGAATGATGGCTTGTCAGGTGTTTCTCGTCTTCTCTCCTCTTATCAATGATGTCATATTCCCAGCTCTGGCTAAATCATTACGTGTGTGAAGTTAGCCTATTTAGCCCATTTAGCCTATTTAGCCTATTTAGTACATAGGTTGAAATATACAGCCTATTTAGCCTATTTAGCCTATTTAACAGCCTCTTCAGCCCTTTTAGCCTATTTAGAAATTTTAGTACATAGGTAAAAACATACATCCTATTAAGCCTATTTAGCCTATTTAACAGCCTTTTTAGCCTAATTTGCAAGTTTAGTACATACGTAGACATACACATCCTATTTAGCCTATTTATCCCATGGAAGCGACGTAGTGCACGCTGACCAGCCGTCGACGGCCTATCGGGCTGAACTAGTTTCGGCCGGGACTTTTAATTAGGAACGGAGTCAGGTGCAGCCTATTTAGCGTATTACGCGACATTTTGCCTGTGAGTGGGCATGCCCCTTTAAGGGCCCCTTTCAGACGAACAAGAGTTATCCCCCGGAAGCGACCTAGTGCACGCTGACCAGCCGTCGACTGCCTATCGGACTGAACTAGTTTCGGCCGGGACTTTTAATTAGGATCGGAGTCAGGTGCAGCCTATTTAGCGTATTACGCGACATTGTGTTTGTGAGTGGGCATGCCCCTTTAAGGGCCCTTTTCGGACGAACAAGAGTTATCCACCGGAAGCGACCTAGTGCACGCTGACCAGCCGTCGACTGACTATCTGGCTGAACGTTTTTCGGCCGGGACTTTAATTAGGATCGGAGTCAGGTGAAGCCTATTTAGCGTATTACGCGACATTTTGCCTGTGAGTGGGCATGCCCCTTTAAGGGCCCCTTTCGGACGAACAAGAGTTATCCCCCGGAAGCGACCTAGTGAACGCTGACCAGCCGTCGACTGCCTATCGGGCTGAAACGTGTGTGAAGTAAGCCTATTTATCAAGTTTAGTTCATAGGTTAAAACTTTCATCCTATTTAGCCTATTTAGCCAATTTAACACCCTTTTCAGCCTATTTGGACTAATTAACAAGTTAAGGACATACGTTGACACATGCACCCTATTTAGCCTATTTAGCAAGGTTAGTACATATGTTATAACATACATCATATTAAGCCTATTTAGCCTATTAAGCACCCTGTTCAGCCTTTTTAGCCTATTTAACAAGTTAAGTACATAGGTTGACACATGAATCCTATTTAGCCTATTTAGCACCCTCATCAGCATATTTAGCAAGTTTAGTACATGGGTTGAAACATGCATCCTATTTAGCTTATTTAGGACCCTTTTCAGCCTATTTAGCCTAGTTAACAAGTTTAGTACATGTACATAGGTTGACACATGCATCCTATTTAGCCCAATTAGTACCCTTTTCAGCCTTTTTGGCCTATATAACAAGTTAAGTACATAGGTTGACACATACATCCTATTTAGCATATTTAGCCTATTTAGCACCCTATTTAGCCAATTAAGCCTATTTAGCAATTTTAGTATATATGTTAAACCATGCATTCTATTTAGCCTATTTAGTTTATTAAGCACCTTTTTTCAGCAAATATAGCCTATTTAACAAGTTAAGTAAATAGGTTGACACATGCATCATTTTTAGCCTATTTGTCCTATTTAACACCCTCTCCAGCCTATTTAGCCTATTTAGCAAGTTTAGAGCATGGGTTGAACCATGCATCCTATTTAGCCTACATAGCCTATTTAACACCCTTTTCAGCCTATTTACCCTATTAAACAAGTTAAGTACATAGGATGACACATGCATCCTATTTAGCCTATTTAGCACCCTTTTCTGCCTATTAAGCATATTTAACAAGATTAGTACATAGGTTGACACATGCATCCTATTTAGCCTATCTAGCGTATTTAGCATCCTTTTCAGCCTATTTAGCCTATTTAAAAAGTTTAGTACATATATTTACATATGCATCCTATTTAGGCTTTTAGCATATTTAGCAGCCTTTTCTTCCTATTTAGCCCTTTTACAAGTCTATTACATAGGTTTAAAACATGCATCCTATTTAACCCGTTTAGCCTATTTAGCACCATTTTCAGCCTATTTAGCCTTTTTAACAAAACTAGTACATAGCTTGACACAGGCATCCTATTTAGCCTATTTAGTACCATTTTCAGCCTATATAGCCTATTTAGCAAGTTAAGTGCAAAAAAGGTTGACACATGCACCATATTGAGCCTATTTAGCTTATTGGCATCCTTTTCAGCCTATTTAGCCTATTTAACAAGTTAAGTACATACCGGTAGGTTGGAACATGCATCCTATTTAGCCTATTTAGGGCCCTTTTTAGCATATTAAGCACATATAGACTATTTAGCGTATTATGCGCTATTTATATTAAGAATGGGCATGCTCATTTAAGGGCCCCTTACGGACAAACAAGAGTTTTCCCACGGAAGCGAACTAGTGCACGCTGAACTCACGTCGGCTGCCTATCGGGATAAACTAGTTGCGGCCCGAGGTTTTAATAAGGGTTGGCGTCACATACAGCCTATTATGTGTATAATGAGCTATTTACATTGTGAGTGGATATTCACCTATAACGGCAGCTTTCGGACAAACAAGAGTTATACCCCGGATCCGACATAGTGCACGCTTAACTCTCGACTGCTGAAAGTCGGTCTGATCTAGTTTCGGCTGTTATCATCCGGAAGCGACCTAGTGCAAGCTTTACTCTCGATGGCTGCCTGTCGGGCTGATCTAGTTTTGGCCCGGGGTTTTAATAAGGGTCGACGTCACCTACAGCCTATTAAGCGTATTAGGCTCTATTAACATGGCGAGTGGATATGCACATTTTAGGGACCCTTTCGGACAAACAGGAGTTATCTCCCGGAAGCGTCCTTGTGCACACTGAACTCCCGTTAGTTGCCTGTCGGGCTGATCTAGTTTCGGCCCTGTCTTTTAATTAGGGTCGAAGTCACCTTAAGCCAAAATAGCGCATTATGAACTATTTACATGGCGAGTGGGTATGGACCTTTAAGGGTCGCATTCGGACAAATAAGAGTTATCACCCGCAAGCGACCTAGTGCAAGCTGAACTCCCGTCGGCTGCATGTCGAGCTGATCTAGTTTCAGCCCTTGATTTTAATTAGGGTCGGCGTCACATACAGCCTATTTTGCGTATTATGCATTATTAACATGGCGAGTGGGTATGCACCTTTAAGGGCCCCTTTCGGACAAACAAGAGTTTTCCCCCTGGAAGTGACATAGTGCACATTGAACTCCCGTCGGCTACCTGTCGGACTGATCTAGCTTCGGCCCGGGGTTTTAATTACGGTCGGCGTCACCTACAGCCTATTGAGCGTATAATGCTCTATTTACATGGCGAACGTGTATGCATCTTTAAGGGCCCCTTTCGTTCAAATAAGATTTATTAACCGGAAGCGACCTTGTGCACGCTGGACTCCCGTCGGCTGTCTATGGGGCTGATCTAGGTGCGGCCCGAGGTTTCAGTTAGGGTTTGCGTCACCTTCAGCCTATTTAGTGAATTAGACGCTATTTACATGGTGAGTGGGTATGCACCTATAATAGCCCCGTTCGGACAAACAAGAGTTATTCCCCGAAAGCGACCTAGTGCTCGCTAAACTCCCGTCGGCTGCCTGTCGGGAGTTCAGCGTACACTAGCTCACTTCCGGGGAAAAACTCGTTGTCCGAACGGGGTCCTTAAATGCATACCCGCTCGCCATGTAAATAGAGCCTAATTCGCTAAAAAGGCTGGAGGTGACGACGACCCTAATTAAAACCCCGGGCCGAAACAAGATGAGCCCGACAGGAAGCCAACGGGAGTTTAGCTTGCACTACGTCGCTTCCGGGGGATTACTCTTGTTTGTCCGAAAAGGGCCCTTAAAGATGCATTCCCACTCGCCATTTAATAGAGTATTATACAACGCTAAATAGGCTGTAGGTGACGCCGACCCTAATATAAAAACCCGGGCCGAATCTAGATCAGCCCGACAGGCAGACGACAGGATTTCAGTGTGCACTAGGTCGCACCCGGGGATAACTCTTAATGGTCCGAAAGGGGCCCTTAAAGGTACATTCCCACTCGCCATGTAAAGAGAGCCTAATTCGCTAGAGCATAATTCATACGCTAAAATAGCTATAGGTGACGCCGACCCAAATTAAAACCCCGGGCCGAAACTAGATCAGCCCGACAAGCAGCCGACGGGAGTTCAGCATGCACTAGGTCGTTTCCGGAGGATAACTCTTGTTTGTCCGAAACGGGCCCTTAAAGGTGCATACCCACTCTTTATGTCAATACAGAATAATACGCTTAATAGGCTGTACGTGACGCCGACCCACATTAAAACCCCGGGCCGAAACTAGATCAGCCCGACAGGCAACCGACAGGAGTTCAGCGTGCACTAGGTCTCTTCCGGGGGAT
This sequence comes from Dreissena polymorpha, assembly GCF_020536995.1. Taxonomy (NCBI): domain Eukaryota; kingdom Metazoa; phylum Mollusca; class Bivalvia; order Myida; family Dreissenidae; genus Dreissena; species Dreissena polymorpha. The sequence goes on along the minus strand of NC_068358.1, from coordinate 19,197,283 downwards.
AACTCTTGTTTGTTCGAAATGGGCCCTTAAAGGTGCATACCCATTCTATATGACAATAGAGCATAATACGATAAATAGGCTGTACGTGACGCCGACTCAAATTAAAACCCCGGGCCGGCCGAAACTAGATCAGCACGACAGGCAGCCGACGGGAGTTCAGCGTGCACTAGGTCGCTTCCGGGGGATAACTATTGTTTGTCCAAAATGGGCCCGTAAAGGTGCATACCCACTCTATATGACAATAGAGCATAATAAGTTAAATAGGCTGTACGTGACGCCTACCCTAATTAAAACCCCGGGCCGTAACTTGTTCAGCCCGACAGGCAGCCGACGGGAGTTCACCGTGCACTAGGTCGTTTCCGGGGGATAACTCTTGTTTGTCCGAAATGGGCCCTAAAAGGTGCATACCCACTCTTTATGACAATACAGCATAATACGCTAAATAGGCTGTACGTGACGCCGACCCAAATTAAAACCACGGGCCGAAACTAGATCAGCCCGAGGGGCAGCCGACGGGAGTTCAGCGTGCACTAGGTCGCTTTCGGGGGATAACTCTTGTTTGTCCGAAATGGGCCCTTAAAAGTGCATACCAACTCTATATGACAATAGAGCATAATACGCTAAATAGGCTGTACGTGACGCCGACCCAAATTAAAACCCCAGGCCGAAACTAGATCTGTCCCACAGGCAGCCGACGGGAGTTTATCGTGCACTAGGTCGCTTCCGGGGGATAACTCTTGTTTGTCCGAAATGGGCCCTTAAAGGTGCATACCCACTCTATATTACAATAGAGCACAATACGCTAAATAGGCTGCACGTGACGCTGACCCAAATTAAAACCCCGGGCCGAAACTAGATCAGCCCGACAGGCAGCCGACGGGAGTTCAGCGTGCACTAGATCGTGTCCGAGGGATAACTCTTGTTTGTCCGAAATGGGCCCTTAAAGGTGCATACCTACTCTATATGACAATTGAGCATAATACGCTAAATAGACTGTACGTGACGCCTACCCTAATTAAAACCCCGGGCCGAAACTTGATCAGCCCGACAGGCAGCCGACGGGAGTTCAGCGTGCACTATGTCCTTTCCGGGGGATAACTCTTGTTTGTCCGAAATGGGCCCTTAAAGGTGCATACCCACTCTATATGACAAGTAAGCATAATGCGCTAAATAGCCTGTACGTGACGTCGACCCAAATTAAAACCCCGGGCCGAAACTAGATCAGCCCGACAGGCAGCCGACGGGAGTTCAGCGTGCAATAGTTTGTTTCCGGGGGATAACTCTTGTTTGTCCGAAATGGGCCCTTAAAGGTTTATACCCACTCTATATGACAATAGAGCATAATACGCTAAATAGGCTGTACGTGACGCCGACCCAAATTAAAACCCCGGGCCGAAACTAGATCAGCCCGACATGCAGCCGACGGGAGTTCAGCGTGCACTAGGTCGCTTCCGGGGGATAACTCTTGTTAGTCCGAAATGGGCATTTAAAGGTGCATACCCATTCTATATGACAATAGAGAAAATTACGCTAAATAGGCTGTACGTGACGCCTATCCTAATGAACACCCGGGCCGAAACTAGATCAGCCCGACAGGCAGCCGACGGGAGTTCAGCGTGCACTATGTCCTTTCCGGGGGAAAACTCTTGTTTGTCCGAAATGGGCCCTTAAAGGTGCATACCCACTCTATAAGACAATAAAGCATATTACGCTAAATAGGCTGTACGTGACGCCAACCCTAATTAAAAATCCCGGGCCGAAACTAGATCAGCCCGACAGGCAGCCGACGGGAGTTTAGCGTGCACTAGGTCGTCTCCGGGGGATAACTGTTGATTGTCCGAAATGGGCCCTTAAAGGTGCATACCCACTCTATATGACAATAGAGCATAATACGCTAAATAGGCTGTACGTGACGCCGACCCAAATTAAAACCCCGGGCCGTAACTAGATCAGCCCGACAGGCAGTCGACGGGTGTTCTGCGTTCACTAGGTCGCTTCCGGGGGATAACTCTTGTCAGTCTGAAATGGGCCCTTAAAGGTGCATACCCACTCTATATGACAATATAGCATAATACGCTAAATAGGCTGTACGTGACGCCTACCCTAATTAAAACCCCGGACCGAAGCTAGATCAGCCCGACAGGCAGCCGACAGGAGTTCAGCGTGCACTAGGTCGCTTCCGGGGATAACTCTTGTTTGTCTGAAATGGGCCCTTAAAGTTGCATACCCACTCTTTATGACAATACAGCATAATACGCTAAATAGGCTGTACGTGACGCTGACCCAAATTAAAACCCCGGGCCGAAACTAGATCAGCCCGACAGGCAGCCGACGGGAGTTCAGCGTGCACTAGGTCGCTTCCGGGGGATAACTATTGTTTGTCCAAAATGGGCCCTTAAAGGTGCATACCCACTCTATATGACAATAGAGCATAATAAGTTAAATAGGCTGTACGTGACGCCTACCCTAATTAAAACCCCGGGCCGTAACTTGTTCAGCCCGACAGGCAGCCGACGGGAGTTCACCGTGCACTAGGTCGTTTCCGGGGGATAACTCTTGTTTGTCCGAAATGGGCCCTAAAAGGTGCATACCCACTCTTTATGACAATACAGCATAATACGCTAAATAGGCTGTACGTGACGCCGACCCAAATTAAAACCACGGGCCGAAACTAGATCAGCCCGAGAGGCAGCCGACGGGAGTTCAGCGTGCACTAGGTCGCTTTCGGGGGATAACTCTTGTTTGTCCGAAATGGGCCCTTAAAGGTGCATACCTACGCTATATGACAATAGAGCATAATACGCTAAATAGGCTGTACGTGACGCCGACCCAAATTAAAACCCCAGGCCGAAACTAGATCTGTCCAACAGGCAGCCGACGGGAGTTTATCGTGCACTAGGTCGCTTCCGGGGGATAACTCTTGTTTGTCCGAAATGGGCCCTTAAAGGTGCATACCCACTCTATATTACAATAGAGCACAATACGCTAAATAGGCTGCACGTGACGCTGACCCAAATTAAAACCCCGGGCCGAAACTAGATCAGCCCGACAGGCAGCCGACGGGAGTTCAGCGTGCACTAGATCGTGTCCGAGGGATAACTCTTGTTTGTCCGAAATGGGCCCTTAAAGGTGCATACCCACTCTATATGACAATTGAGCATAATACGCTAAATAGACTGTACGTGACGCCTACCCTAATTAAAACCCCGGGCCGAAACTTGATCAGCCCGACATGCAGCCGACGGGAGTTTAGCGTGCACTATGTCCTTTCCGGGGGATAACTCTTGTTTGTCCGAAATGGGCCCTTAAAGGTGCATACCCACTCTATATGACAAGTGAGCATAATGCGCTAAATAGCCTGTACGTGACGTCGACCCAAATTAAAACCCCGGGCCGAAACTAGATCAGCCCGACAGGCAGCCGACGGGAGTTCAGCGTGCAATAGTTTGTTTCCGGGGGATAACTCTTGTTTGTCCGAAATGGGCCCTTAAAGGTTTATACCCACTCTATATGACAATAGAGCATAATACGCTAAATAGGCTGTACGTGACGCCGACCCAAATTAAAACCCAGGGCCGAAACTAGATCAGACCGACATGCAGCCGACGGGAGTTCAGCGTGCACTAGGTCGCTTCCGGGGGATAACTCTTGTTAGTCCGAAATGGGCATTTAAAGGTGCATACCCATTCTATATGACAATAGAGAATATTACGCTAAATAGGCTGTACGTGACGCCTATCCTAATGAACACCCGGGCCGAAACTAGATCAGCCCGACAGGCAGCCGACGGGAGTTCAGCGTGCACTATGTCCTTTCCGGGGGATAACTCTTGTTTGTCCGAAATGGGCCCTTAAAGGTGCATACCCACTCTATAAGACAATAAAGCATATTACGCTAAATAGGCTGTACGTGACGCCAACCCTTATTAAAAATCCCGGGCCGAAACTAGATCAGCCCGACAGGCAGCCGACGGGAGTTTAGCGTGCACTAGGTCGTCTCCGGGGGTTAACTCTTGATTGTCCGAAATGGGCCCTTAAAGGTGCATACCCACTCTATATGACAATAGAGCATAATACGCTAAATAGGCTGTACGTGACGCCGACCCAAATTAAAACCCCGGGCCGTAACTAGATCAGCCCGACAGGCAGTCGACGGGAGTTCAGCGTTCACTAGGTCGCTTCCGGGGGATAACTCTTGTCAGTCTGAAATGGGCCCTTAAAGGTGCATACCCACTCTATATGACAATATAGCATAATACGCTAAATAGGCTGTACGTGACGCCTACCCTAATTAAAACCCCGGGCCGAAGCTAGATCAGCCCGACAGGCAGCCGACAGGAGTTCAGCGTGCACTAGGTCGCTTCCGGGGATAACTCTTGTTTGTCTGAAATGGGCCCTTAAAGTTGCATACCCACTCTTTATGACAATACAGCATAATACGCTAAATAGGCTGTACGTGACGCTGATCCAAATTAAAACCCCGGGCCGAAACTAGATCAGCCCGACAGGCAGCCGACGGGAGTTCAGCGTGCACTAGGTCGCTTCCGGGGGATAACTCTTATTTGACCGAAATGGGCCCTTAAAGGTGCATACCCACTCTATATGACAATAGAGCATAATACGCTAAATAGGCTGTACGTGACGCCTACCCTTATTAGAACCCCGGGCCGAAGCTAGATCAGCCCGACAAGCAGCCGACGGGAGTTCAGCGTGCACTAGGTCGTCTCCGGGGGAAAACTCTTGTTTGTCCGAAATGGGCCCTTAAAGGTGCATACCCACTCGACATGGGAATAATTCACAATCATATGCATTTTGTGTAATATTTCCTGAAAGTATGTACCAAACCTGCTAAATAGGCTCACTAAACTTAATATTTCAGCTTAATAGGCTAAATTGTCTAAAAATGATGTATGTATCAACCTATGTACTTTACCGGCTAAATAAGCTAAATAGGCTTAATAGGTTAAATTGGCTAATTTCACACACGTTAAATCATTTAGGAAGTCACAGTGCTTAGTGATAACAACTTGTAGTTGCTAACCAGTAGTAGTTAACCAGCTCTAATATCATTGCGGAGATATTTATGTTGATGTACTATGCCACCCCCATGCAGTTCTTTCTTTCGCTAGCCTTCACGTTGTTTATGACCAAGGTCATCACCCTTACATTTCATTTCTTGACGTGTGTTTCTAAACACTTGATACTCTGTGATCTTGAAGGGTTTCCTCTCTTACAGATTTGCTTTCTGTATGCAGCAGAGTGTGATGTTGTGTACATGCAAACATTGCTCCATTTCTGTCATATAGTTTCCTACTCCTTCTACATTCCACTGCATCATGTGTTTCTCTTCCTTGTTGTGGTGGGTCTTCGATCATAGGTTTCTCATGACCCGTCCATTTGTTCAACAAGACGACTTTTAAAGACGACCAGTTACTAGGAATTCAGGCCATCGAGGTACGGAGCCCTACACTGCATCTGTCTGCTGGGACTTCACAGGACGAGCGCAATTTATTGAGTCCGCGGTTCACCCTAGTACCACGTGTGTGAAGTTAGCCTATTTAGCCCATTTAGCCTATTTAGCCTATTTAGTACATAGGTTGAAATATACATCCTATTTAGCCTATTTCGCCTATTTAACAGCCTCTTCAGCCTTTTTAGCCTATTTAGAAATTTTAGTACATAGGTCAAAACATACATCCTATTTAGCCTATTTAGCCTATTTAACAGCCTTTTTAGCCTATTTAGCAAGTTTAGTACATACGTAGACATACACATCCTCTTTAGCCTATTCATCTCCTGGAAGCGACGTAGTGCACGCTGACCAGCCGTCGACGGCCTATCGGGCTGAACTAGTTTCGGCTGGGACTTTTAATTAGGATCGGCCCCGTGCATGCAGCCTGTTAAGCTATTTCTCGTATGCGTCATTTCCAAGTGAACGGGCATGTCCTTTTAAGGGCCCCTTTCGGACGAACAAGAGTTATCCCCCGGAAGCGACCTAGTGCACGCTGACCAGCCGTCGACTGCATATCGGGCTGAAATAGATTCGACCGGAATTTTAATTAGGATCGGAGTCAGGTGCAGCCTATTTAGCGTATTACGCGACATTTTGCCTGTGATTGGGCATGCCCTTTTAAGGGCCCCTTTCGGACGAACAAGAGTTATCCCCCGGAAGGGACCTGGTGCACGCTGACCAGCCGTCGACTGCCTATCGGACTGAACTAGTTTCGGCCGGAATTTTAATTAGGATCGGAGTCAGGTGAAGCCTATTTAGCGTATTACGCGACATTTTGCCTCTGAGTGGGCATGCCCCTTTAAGGGTCCCTTTCGGACGAACAAGAGTTATCCCCCGGAAGCGACCTAGTGCACGCTGACCAGCCGTCGACTGCCCATCGGGCTGAAACGTGTGTGAAGTAAGCCTATTTAGCCTATTTATCAAGTTTAGTTCATAGGTTAAAACTTTTATCCTATTTAGCCTATTTAGCCTATTTAACACCCTTTTCAGCCTATTTGGACTAATTAACAAGTTAAGTACATACGTTGAAGCATGCACCCTATTTAGCCTATTTAGCATGGTAAGTGCATATGTTATAACATACATCATATTAAGCCTATTTAGCCTATTTAGCACCCTGTTGAGCCTATTTAGCCGATTTAACAAGTTAAGTACATAGATTGACACATGAATCCTATTTAGCCTATTTAGCACCCTCTTCAGCATATTTATTAATTTAGTATATGGGTTGAAACATGCATCCTATTTAGCTTATTTAAGACCCTTTTCAGCCTATTTAGCCTAGTTAACAAGTTTAGTACATGTACATAGGTTGACACATGCATCCTATTTAGCCCAATTAGTACCCTTTTCAGCCTTTTTAGCCTATTTAACAAGTTAAGTACATAGGTTGACACATGCATCCTATTTAGCATATTTAGCCTATTTAACACCCTATTTAGCCAATTAAGCCTATTTAGCAAGTTAAGTACATAGGTTAAAACATACATTCTATTTAGCATATTTAGTTTATTATGCACCTTTTTCAGCATATATAGCCTATTTAAAAAGTTAAGTAAATAGGTTGACACATGCATCATATTTAGCCTATTTGTCCTATTTAACACCCTCTCCAGCCTATTTAGCCTATTTAGCAAGTTTAGAACATGGGTTGAACCATGCATCCTATTTAGCCTACATAGCCTATTTAACACCATTTTCAGCCTATTTAGCCTATTTAACAAGTAAAGTACATAGGATGACACATGCATCTTATTTAGCCTATTTAGCACCCTTTTCTGCCTATTTAGCATATTTAACAAGTTTGGTACATAGGTTGACACAAGCATCCTATTTAGCCTATCTAGCGTATTTGGCACCCTTTTCAGCCTATTTAGCCAATTTAAAAAGTTTAGTACATAGATTTACATATGCATCCTATTTAGGCTTTTTAGCATATTTAGCAGCCTTTTCTTCCTATTTAGCCCTTTTACAAGTCTATTACATAGGTTTAAAACATGCATCCTATTTAGCCTGTTTAGCCTATTTAGCTACATTTTCTGCCTAGTTAGCCTTTTTAACAAAACTAGTACATAGCTTGACACAGGCATCCTATTTAGCTTATTTAGTACCCTTTTCAGCCTATATAGCCTATTTAGTAAGTTAAGTGCAAAAAAGGTTGACACATGCACCATATTGAGCCTATTTAGCTTAATATTTGGCATCCTTTTAAGCCTATTTAGCCTATTTAGCAAGTTAAGTACATACCGGTAGGTTGGAGCATGCATCCTATTTAGCCTATTTAGTGCCCTTTTCAGCATATTTAGCCTATTTAGCAAGTTAAGTACAAAGGTTGACACATGCATCATAATGAGCCTATTTAGCTTATTTGGCACCCTATTCAGCCTATTTAGCCTATTTAACAAGTTTAGTAAATAGGTTGAAACATGAATCCTATTTAGCCTTTTTAGCATATTTAACACCATTTTCAGCCTATTTGCCTATTTAACAAGTCTAGTACATAGATTGAAACATGCATCCTATTTAGTCTATATAGCCAATTTAGAGGCGTTTTCAGCCTATTTAACCTACTAAACAAGTTCAGTACATTGGTTGGAAAATACATCATACTAAGCATACTTAGCATATTAAGCAGCCTTTTCAGCCTATTTAGCCTATTTAGCAAGTTGGTACATATGCTGAAAAATACGTTCTTATTAGCATATTTAGCAGTATGTTCCGCCTATAAAGCCAATATTGCAAGTTAAGTACATGTATTTAAACATACATCCTTTTCAGCCTCTTTAGCCTATTAAGCAGCCTTTTGTGCTAATTTAGTCTATTTAGCAATTATATGAAATAGGTTGAAACATACCTCATATTTAGGCTATTTAGAAAACCTATTCAGTCTATTTAGCTTTAAAGAACTCTTATAAAATAGGTGAAGACACACATCCTATTATTCACTTTAAGCCTATTGAGCAGCCTATTCAGTCTACCTAGCGAGTTAATTAAATAGGTTGAAACATAATTATTTAGCCTTATAAGAAGCCTATTCGCCTTAAAACGCCTTTTTCGAAAGTTTATTAAATAGGTTGAAACATATATAAGAGTAAGCCTTTTCAGGCTAAATAGCATCATACTAAATGCTCAACCTATTTTGCATTTTTAGCAAAATTGAAATAGGATAAAATATACAGCCTGTTTAGCAGGCTATTGTCAAGCCATTTCCACAACGAGTTTGTATGCACCTTTAAGAGCCCCTTTAAGACAACCAAGAGATATACACCGGAAGCGACCTTGTTAATGCTGACCTCCCGTCGGCTGCCTTTCGGACTGATCTAATTTCGGCCCGGGGTTTAAATAAGGGTCGGTGTCAAATATAGACTATTTAGCGAATTATGCGCTATTTATATTAATAGTGGGCATGCTCATTTAAGGGCCCCTTGCGGACAAACAAGAGTTTTTCCACGGAAGCGAACTAGTGCACGCTAACTCACGTCGGCTGCCTATCGGGATAAACTAGTTGCGGCCCGAGGTTTTAATTAGGGTCGGCGTCACATACAGCCTATTATGTGTATAATGTGCTATTTACATTGTGAGTGGATATGCACCTATAACGGCAGCTTTCGGACAAACAAGAGTTATACCACGGATCCGACTTAGTGCACGCTGAACTCCCGACGGCTGAAAGTCGGTATGATCTAGTTTCGGCTGTTATCCCCCGGAAGCGACCTAGTGCAAGCTTTACTCTCGATGGCTGCATGTCGGGCTGATCTAGTTTTGGCCCGGGGTTTTAATTAGGTTCGGCGTCACCTACAGCCTATTAAGCGTATTTTGCTCTTTTTACATGGCGAGTGGGTATGCACATTTTAGGGCCCCTTTCGGACAAACAGGAGTTATCCCCCGGAAGCGACCTTGTGCACACTGAACTCCCGTTAGCTGCCTGTCGGGCTGATCTAGTTTCGGCCCTGTGTTTTCATTAGGGTCGAAGTCACCTTAAGCCAAAATAGTGCATTATGAACTATTTACATGGCGAGTGGGTATGCACCTTTAAGGGTCGCATTCGGACAAATAAGAGTTATCACCCGCAAGCGACCTAGTGCAAGCTGAACTCCCGTCGGCTGCATGTCGGGCTGATCTAGTTTTGGCCCGGGGTTTTAATTAGAATCGGTGTCAACTACAGCCTATTTTGCGTATTATGCTCTATTTACATGGAGAGTGAGTATGCACATTTTAGGGCCCCTTTCGGACAAACAGGAGTTATCCCCCGGAAGCGACCTTGTGCACACTGAACTCCCGTTAGCTGCCTGTCGGGCTGATCTAGTTTCGGCCCTGTGTTTTAATAAGGGTCGAAGTCACCTAAAATAGCGCATTATGAACTATTTACATGGCGAGTGGGTATGGACCTTTAAGGGTCGCATTCGGACAAATAAGAGTCAACACCCGCAAGCGACCTAGTGCAAGCTGAACTCCCGTCGGCTGCATGTCGGGCTGATCTAGTTTCGGCCCTTGATTTTAATTAGGGTCGGCGTCACCTACAGCCTATTTTGCGTATTATGTATTATTTATATGGCGAATGGGTATGCACCTTTAAGGGCCCCTTTCGGACAAACAAGAGTTTTCCCCTGGAAGCGACATAGTGCACGTTGAACTCCCGTCGGCTACCTGTCGGACTGATCTAGCTTCGGCCCGAGGTTTTAATTACGGTCGGCGTCACCTACAGCCTATTTAGTGTATCATGCACTACTTACATGGCGAGTGTGTATGCATTTTTAAGGGCCCCTATTCGGAAAAAAGAGTTATTCCCCGGAAGCGACCTATTGCACGCTGAACTCCTGTCGGCTTTCTGTCGGGCTGATCTTGTTTCGGCCCGGGGTTTTAATTAGGGTCGGCGCCATCTCCAGCCTATTAAGCGTATGCATTATGTTCTATTTACATGGCGAGCGTGTATGCATCTTTAAGGGCCCCTTTCGTTCAAATAAGATTTATTAACCGGAAGCGACCTAGTGCACGCTGAACTCCCGTTGGCTTTCTGTCGGGCTGATCTAGTTTCGGCCCGGGGTTTAAATTAGGCGTAACCTGCGGCCAGTTTAGCGTATGTATTATGCTCTAGTTACTTGGCAAGTGGGTATATACCTATAATGGTTCCTTTTGGACAAACAAGAGTTATCCCCCGGAAGCGACCTTGTGCACGCTGAACTCCCGTCGGCTGTCTATGGGGCATATCTAGTTGCGGCCCGAGGTTTCAGTTAGGGTTTGCGCCACCTTCAGCCTATTAAGTGAATTAGGCGCTATTAACATGGTGAGTGGGTATGCACCTATAATAGCCCCGTTGAACAAACAAGAGTTATTCCCCGAAAGCGACCTAGTGCTCGCTAAACTCCCGTCGGCTGCCTGTCAGGCTGATCTAGTTTCGGCCCGGGATTTTAATTCGGGACGGCCTCATCTGCAGCCTTTTAGCGTATTTGTTATGCTCTTTTTACATGGCGAGTTGGTATGCACCTTGAAGGGCCCCTTTCGTACAAAAAAGAATTATTCCCCTGAAGCGACCTAATGTAAGCTAAACTTCGGTCTGCTGCCTGTTTAGCTGACCTTGTTTTGGCCCGTGGTCTTAATAGGGTCGGCGTCACAAACTGCATATATGCTTATTATGCGCTACTTTCATGACGAGTTGTCATGAACATTTAAGGGCCTTTTTTCGGACAAACATGAGTTATACCCCGGAAGTGACCTAGTGCATGCTGAACTCACGTCGGCTGCCTGTCGGGCTGATCCAGTTTTTAACCTGGGTTTTATAAGGGTCGGCGTCACAGACAGGCTTTTTAGCCTATAAGATGTAATTAACATGGCGAGTGGGTATGCACCTTTACGGGCCGCTTTCGGACAAACAAGAGTAATCTCCTGGAGGCGACCTAGTGCCCGCTAAACTCCCGTCGGCTTTCTGTCGGGCTGATCCAGTTTCGGCCCGGGGTTTTAATAAGGGTTGGCGTCGTATAAAACCTACAACGTATACAACGTCGTATTTAGCGTATGAGGCGCTATTTACATGGCGAGTTGGTATGCACCTCTAAGGGCTTCTTCCGGACAAACAAGAGTTATCCCACCGGAAGCTACCTAGTGCACGCTGAACTCACTTCGGCTGCATGTCGGGCTGATCTATTTTCGGCCCGAGTTTTAATTAAGGTCGGCGTCACAAACAGCCTATTTTGCGGGTTAGGCGCTATGTACATGGCGAGTGTGTATAAGAGCCGCTTTCGGACAAACAAGAGCTATCCCTGGAAAACGACATAGTGCACGCTGAACTGGCGTCGGCTGCCTGTTGGGCTAACCTAGTTTTGACCCGGGGGTTTAAATAGGGTCGGCGACACATACAGCCTATTTAGCGTATAAGGAGCTATTGAGATGGCGAGCGAATATGAACCTTTAAGGGCCGCATACGGACAAAAAAGAGTTATTCACCTGAAACGGCCTATTGCACGCTGAACTCTCGACGGAGGCATGTTGGGCCAATGTAGTTGCGGCCGGGGGTTTAATTAGGTCCGGCGTCACCTGCAGTCTATTTAGCATATTATGCGCTATTTACATTGCGAGTGGGTATACTTCTTTAAGGTCAGTGTTCGGACAAACAAGTTATCCCCCGGAAGCGACATAGTGCACGCTGAACTTATGTCGGCTGCCTGTCGGGATGACCTAGTTTCGATCCGAGGTTTTAATTATGGTGTGCGTCACATACAGCCTATTTAGCGTAATAGTCGCTATTTACATTACGAGGTTTAGGGCCGCTTTCGGACTTAAAAGAGTTATCACCCGGAAGCGACATAGTGCACGCTGAACTACCGTCGGCTGCCTGTCGGGTTGATCTGGTTTCGGCCCGGGGTTTGAAGTTGTCTCTTCTTCACATAAGCCTACTTCGCGTAGTATGCTCTATTTACATCTCGAATGGGTATGCAATTTTAAGGGGCGCTTTCGGACAAACAAGAGTTATCCCGAGGAAGCGACCTAGTGCACACTGAAATCCCTACGGCTGCCTTCCGGGCTGATCTAGTTTCGGCCCGGGGTTTTAATTATGGTCCGCGTCACCTTCAGCCTATTTAGAGTATAATGCGCTATTTACATTGCGAGTTGGTATGCACCCGCTTTAGGACTAACAAGATTTTATTTTATCTAAAAGGACTAGCAATCATGATACATAACTATCGCCGGAATCCACCGTGAGATTTAAGCAATAAATCGTCTGCTGATCCAGAGTGCGGGACTAGTTAACATATTAAAGGGGCCTTTTCACAGATTTTGGCATTTTTTTAACTTATTCATAAAATGCTTTATATTGATAAATGTAAACATTGGATCATAAAAGCTCCAGTAAAAAATCAAGAACAAAATTAAAAAAAGGAAAAGAACATTACCCGGAGCAGGTTTCGAACCAGTGACCCCTGGAGTCCTGCCAGAGTCCTGAAGTAAAAACGCTTTAGCCTACTGAGCTATTCCGCCGAGTACACATTCTTGACGTATTTTATACCTTATATAAGTAATCTTCGTAGTTTCACAAAATTTAACGACAAAAACAGAACTCTCCAAATTATTCAATCGTTTCGCGTTGCAACGCTTTATAATTTTTAGGTTTTAAAATCGTCAAAAGATGCATATAATGGCTATATTAGAGCATGGTTAATGTTCAGTATTACTGTTTCCTCACAAATATCATAACTAAAACGAAAACTTACGAATCTGAAACAACTTTTTTCAATTTTGTCAATTAACCAAAGCGTGAAAAGATCCCTTTAACATTTTGACAATAGTCCGAACGCGTGTCACACATTTGAATGGAATGAAAAAAAACAGTGTAAATAAAGAAGAGGATAAAAAACTATCGAAAATAAGTAACAGATAAATGTGGTCATGATTATTCTTATTAATCATGACAACACCTTATTCATGAAAGACTTTTTAAAATTTAATTGACTTTTATCATTATAATTGGTGCCCTTTGTGGTATTTGGTTACCTATGTTAAGGGAAACTTACTGATGCTCGATTGGTTATTGTCGGCTCGGGTACTACTTAAATGTACCCCGGGTACTCTTAAATAAACTTAAATGTATCTCTGGTACGAAAAATGTACTGAAAGTAACACGAAAATTTTTAAGGCGAAATTGGCCGTTGTCGACGAATTATTTTCAAATTAAGTATGTTTATATTTATGTCAATATTCTGTAAAATTGCCGCTATATTATCGCAACTCCTACTTAAAAAAGCATGATGAGGCAGGATTTGTTCAAAGAGAATTTTGTTTTGTTTTCCGCAGCGCGTTTTACGTCATCGGATTTTGGGCGGGAATAAAACTCGGTTAAAGTCTAAATTGGCTGGGTACGTGTAAGTATATTTTCTGTACCCGGAGTACATTAAGGTTTAAATGTTTTGTTGCGTGATATCTTGTTAATTAGTTTTTGAATTTTTTTTTAGTTGAGGCATGCACCGTGTTTGGATTGTGTGCTGTATGTATAATACCTTTAGGGATTGAATCTTGAGTATTGCAAGCAATTAGAAGCAATGAAAAGCAACGGAGATGAAAGATTAGATCGCATACATAGTGCGGATAAATATGACACGTTTGTTCAGGGTTATGAATGCAAAAGATATAATTCAATACCGTTTCAATTATTCGTAATTCTAAAGACTTCGTGCAATCATGACAAACGTTTTGGTCTTTATTTGAAGAGGCGATGAATCTCAAAATAGTTTTTTGCAAGGCTATTGCACGCGTAAATTAATGATATATGCAGATCGTTTGTCAATAAGAACGATTAAAAGCTTTATTTGGTTATGATTCTGAGTGCAATTCCATTTGTAGTCTTCTTCATTCAGTGTAAATATTGAGTGCTTGCTAAAAAGCACATAATAGGTCCAATAGAAATACTTTGGTACATTTGATCATTAAATTTAAATGAAATGAAACACTCGTCGCTTTTTAAACAACTTTAACACAAAATTGCAAAACAATATCTGTTAATACAGTACTCGAGCACATGCCGTGTATGACAGTAATTTGGAGAGAACGCCATATATATTAGTTATTCTTAGCTCTCGCTTTATACTCTTGCTTTTGTGCTTTGTTACAATGTTTGGAAATATGTTCAATGTTTTTTTTGCCATAGAAGACATATTAAAACCGGGTTTCTCCCTTACTGAATTTAACTGGTTTAAGTAAAACTAGTAACCCCTAGACCCGAGGGCTTATTAATTTAACTTTAACTGATAAACTTAAACCGCAATGCACATGACTTACACATTTAGTATATAGAATATAAAAACAAATCTACCGAACTATTTAACATTATGCCCCTGATGCCTAACGCTGGAGGTCACTTGTTTTACATAAACATATAAGGTTGATAACCCTTTGTTCTGTCCTGTAAATTACCAATACAAATGAATACAACATATGCAATATTCAGATAAAGTAAGCCAAACATGTCATATAATTATAAAATGTTGGGTATTTTTAACTGAAATTGAAAGGATTGTAAATCTTCGTTTATTGAAAGGCTCCGAAGACGGGAGTTAAGCTTGCACTAGGTCGCTTCTGGGGGATAACTCTTGTTTGTCCGAAAAGGGCCCTTAAAGGTGCATACTAACTTGCCATGTAAATAAAGCCTTATTCGCTAAATAGGCTGTAGATGACGCAGACCCTAATTAAAACACCGGGCCGAAACTACATTAGCCCGACAGAAAGCCAACGGGAGTTCAGCTTGCGCTAGGTCGCTTCCGGTGGATAACTCTTGTTTGTCCAAAAAGAACCCTTTAAGGTGCACACACACTCGCCATGTAAATAAAGCCTAAAATATACGCTTGAAAGGCTGTAGTTGAAGCCGACCCTAATTAAAACCCAGGGCCGAAACTAGGTCAGCCCTACAGGCAGTCGACGGCTGGTCAGCGTGCACTAGGTCTCTTCCGGGGGATAACTCTTGTTCGTCCGAAAGGGTCCCTTAAAGGGGCATGCCCGCTCACTGGGAAATGACGCATACGAGATGAAGGCTAAATAGGCTGCATGCACGGGGCCGACCCTAATTAAAAGTCCCGGCCGAAACTAGTTCAGCCCGATGGGCAGTCGACGGATGGACAGCGTGCACTAGGTCTCTTCCGGGGGATAACTCTTGTTCGTCCGAAAGGGGCCCTTAAAGGGGCATATCCACTCACGGGCAAAAATGTCGCGTAATACGCTAAATATGTTGCACCTGGCTCCGATCCTAATTAAAAGTCCCGGCCTAAACTAGGTCAGCCCGACAGGCAGTCGACGGATGGTCAGCGTGCACTAGGTCTCTTCCGGGGGATAACTCTTGTTCGTCCGAAAGGGGCCCTTAAAGGGGCATACCCACTCACAGGCAAAAATGTCGCATAAAACGCTAAATTGGTTGCACCTGGCTCCGATCCTAATTTAAAGTCCCGGCCGAAACTAGGTCAGCCCGACAGGCAGTCGACGGCTGATCAGCGTGCACAAGGTCTCTTCCGGGGGATAACTCTTGTTCGTCCGAAAGGGGCCCTTAAAGGGGCATACCCGCTCACTGGGAAATGACACATACGAGATGAAGGCTAAATAGGCTGCATGCACGGGGCCGATACTAATTAAAAGTCCCGGCCGAAACTTGTTCAGTCCGATGAGCAGTCGATGGCTGGTCAGCGTGCACTAGGTCTCTTCCGGGGGATAACTCTTGTTCGTCCTAAAGGGGCCCTTAAAGGGGCATACCCACACACAGGCAAAAATGTCGCGTAATACGCTAAATAGGTTGCAACTGGCTCCGATCCTAATTAAAAGTCCCGGCCGAAACTAGGTCAGCCCGACAGGCAGTCGACGGCTGGTCAGCGTGCACTAGGTCTCTTCCGGGGGATAACTCTTGTTCGACCTAAAGGGGCCCTTAAAGGGGAATACCCGACACTGGGAAATGACGAATACGAGATGAAGGCTAAATAGGCTGCATGCACGGGGCCAATCCTAATTAAAAGTCCCGGCCGAAACTAGTTCAGCCCGATGGGCAGTCGACGTCTGGTCAGCGTGCACTAGGTCATTTCCGGGGGATAACTCTTGTTCGTCCGAAAGGGGCCCTTAAAGGGGCATACCCACTCACGGACAAAATGTCGAGTAATACGCTAAATAGGTTGCACCTGGCTCCGATCCTAATTCAAAGTCCCGGTCGAAACTAGGTCAGCCCGAAAGGCAGTCGACGGCTTGGTCAGCGTGCACTAGGTCTCTTCCGGGGGATTACTCTTATTCGTCCGATAGGGGCCTTTAATGGGGCATACCCGCTCACTGGGAAATGACACATACGAGATGAAGGCTAAATGGGCTGCATGCACGGGCCGATTCTTATTAAATGTCCCGGTCGAAACTAGTTCAGCCCGATGGGCAGTCGACGGCTGGTCAGCGTGCACTAGGTCTCGTCCGTAGGATAACTTTTGATTGTCCGAAAGGGGCCCTTAAAAGGGCATACCCACTCACAGGCAAAAATGTCGCGTAATGCGCTAAATATGTTGCACCTGGCTCCGATCCTAATTAAAAGTCCCGGCCAAAACTAGGTCAGCCCGACAGGCAGTCGACGGCTGTTCAGCGTGCACTAGGTCTCTTCCAGGGGATAACTCTTGTTTGTCCGAAAGGGGCCCTTAAAGGGGCATACCCGCTCACTGGGAAATGACGCATACGAGATGAAGCTAAAAAGGCTGCATGCACGGGGCCGATCCTTATTAAAAGTCCCGGCCGAAACTTGTTCAGCCCGATGGGCAGTCGACGGCTGGTCAGCGTGCACTAGGTCTCTTCCGCAGGATAACTCTTGTTCGTCCGAAAGGGGCCCTTAAATGGGCATACCAACTAGCGGGCAAAAATGTCGCGTAATAGGCTAAATAGGTTGCACCTGGCTCCGATCCTTATAAAAAGTCCAGGCCGAAACTAGGTCAGCCCGACAGGCAGCCGACGGCTGGTCAGCGTGCACTAGGTCTCTTCCGGGGGATAACTCTTGTTCGTCCGAAAGGGTCCCTTAAAAGGGAATACCCGCTCACTGGGAAATGACGCATACGAGATGACGGCTAAATGGGCTGCATGCACGGGGCCGATCCTAATTAAAAGTCCCGCCCGAAACTAGTTCAGCCCGATGGGCAGTCGACTGCTGGTCAGCGTGCACTAGGTCTCTTCCGGAGGATAACTCTTCTTCATCCGAAAGGGGCCCTTAAAGGGGCATATCCACTAACAGGCAAAAATGTCGTGTAATACGCTAAATAGATTGCACCTGGCTCCGATCCTAATTAAAAGTCCCGATCGAAACTAGGTCAGCCCGACAGGCAGTCGACTGCTGGTCAGCGTGCACTAGGTCTCTTCCGGGGATTACTCTTATTCGTCCGAAAGGGGCCCTTAAAGGGGCATACCCGCTCACTGGGAAATGACGCATACGAGATGAAGGCTAAATGGGCTGCATGCATGGGGCCGATCCTAATTATAATTCCCGGCCGAAACTAGTTCAGCCCGATGGGCAGTCGACGGCTGGTCAGCGTGCACTAGGTCATTTCCGGGGGATAACTCTTGTTCGTCCGAAAGGGGCCCTTAAAAGGGCATACCCACTCACAGGCAAAAATGTCGGGTAATACGCTAAATAGGTTGCACCTAACTCCGATTCTAATTAAAATTCCGGCCGAAACTAGGTCAGCCCGACAGGCAGTCAACGGCTGGTCAGCGTGCACTAGGTCTCTTCCGGGGGATATCTCTTGTTTGTCCGAAAGGGGCCCTTAAAGGGGCATACCCGCTCACTGGGAAATGACACATACGAGATGAAGGCTAAATAGGCTGCATGCTCGGGGCCGATCCTAATTGAAAGTCCCGCCCGAAACTAGTTCAGCCCGATGGGCATTCGACGGCTGGTCAGCGTGCACTAGGTCTCGTCCGGAGGATAACTCTTGTTCGTCCGAAAGGGGCCCTTAAAGGGGCATACCCACTCACAGTCAAAAATGTCGCGTAATACGCTAAATATGTTGCAACTGGCTCCGATCCTAATTAAAAGTCCCGGCCGAAACTAGGTCAGTCCGACAGGCAGTCGACGGCTGGTCAGCGTGCACTAGGTCTCTTCCAGGGGATAACTCTTGTTCGTCCGAAAGGGGCCCTTAAAGGGGCATACCCGGTCACTGGGAAATGACGCATACGAGATGAAGGCTAAATAGGCTGCATGCACGGGGCCGATCCTAATTAAAAGTCCCGGCCGAAACTAGTTCAGCCCGATGGGCAGTCGACGGCTGGTCAGCGTGCACTAGGTCCCTTCCGGGGGATAACTCTTGTTCGTCCGAAAGGGGCCCTTAAAGGGGCATACCCACTCACGGGCAAAAATGTCGCGTAATACGATAAATAGGTTGCACCTGGCTCCGATCCTAATTAAAAGTCCTGGCCGAAACTAGGTTAGCCCGACAGGCAGTCGACGGCTGGTCAGCGTGCACTAGGTCTCCTCGGGGGATAACTCTTGTTCGTCCGAAAGTGGCCCTTAAAGGGGCATACCCACTCACTGGGAAATGGCGCAAACGAGATGAAGGCTAAATAGGTTGCATGCACGGGGCCGATCCTAATTAAAAGTCCCGGCCGAAACTAGTTCAGCCCGATGGGCAGTCGACGGCTGGTCAGCGTGCACTAGGTCTCTTCCGGGGGATAACTCTTGTTTGTCCGAAAGGGGCCCTTAAAGGGGCATACCCACTCACTGGGAAATGACGCATACGAGATGAAGGCTAAATAGGCTACATGCACGGGGCCGATCCTTATTAAAAGTCCCGGCCGAAACTAGGTCAGCCCGACAGGCAGTCGACGGCTGGTCAGCGTGCACTATGTCACTTTCGGTGGATAATCCTTGTTTGTCCGAAAGGGGCCCTTAAGGTGCATACTCACTCACTGGAAAATGTTTCATCCTATTTAATAAACTTGCTTAGTAGGCTAAAAAGATTGAATATGCTACTAAATACGCTCAACGAGATGTTTGTTTCAGGTTTCATTTGATATACTTTCTTAAAAGGCTAAATAGCACGTATATTTCTGCCTATTTAATATTTTTATTAAATAGGCAAAGTGGATCAAATGGATGCTTAATAGGCTTACTGGCTCAATAGCATGTATATTTCCGCCTACTTACTTATCTTGCTAAATAGGCTGAAAAGGCTATTAGATAGGCTAAAAAGGAATGTACTAAACTTGCTATCTGGGTTGAATACATGTAGGCTGAAAATGCTTTTAAATAGGCTAAAAAGAAATGTATAAAACTTGCTAAATGGGCTAAATAGCCTGAAAAGGTTGTTAAATGGGCTTACTAGGATGTTTGTTTCAACCTATGTACTAATCTTTTAAAATATGCTAAATAGGCTGAACAGACTGTTCAATAGGCTAAAAACTCTGAATAGGATATATGTTTAAATCTATGTACTAAATGGCTAAATAGGCTAAACAGGCTGTTCAATAGGCTAAATAGGCGAAATAGGATGTATGTTTCAACCTATGTACTAAATAGGCTTAATAGGCTAAATAGGCTGAAAATGCTGTTATGTATGTAGTTAATAGGCTAAATAGGCTAAATAGGTTGAAAATGCAGTTAAATAGGCTAAATAGGCTAAGGAGGATGTATGCTTTAAGCTATGTACTAAACTTTCTAAAAAAGCTAAATAGGCTGAAAAGGTTGTAAAATATGCTAAATAGGCTAAAAGGATGTATGTTTCAACTTATGTACTAAATAGGCTAAATATGCTAAAAAATGCTGTTAAATTGGCTAAATAGGCTTAATAGGATGTATGTTTCAACCTATTTACTAAATAGGCTATAAAAGGCTAAAATAGGCTAAAAACGCATAGGATTTATGTTCCAACTCATGTACTTAATAGGCTAAATAGGATGATAATGCTGTTAAATAGGCTAAATAGGCTAAATATGTTGTATGTTTCAACCTTTGTACTAAATAGGCTTAATGGTCTAAAATAGGCTAAAAAGGCTGAAGAGGCTGTTAAATTGGCTTTATTGGCTAAATAGGATGTTTGTTTCAACCTATGTTCTAAATATGCTAAAAAGGCTGAAAAGGCTGTTAAATCGGCTAAATTGGCATGTGCTAAATAGGCTGAAAAGGCTGTTAAATAGGCTAAATAGGCTTTATTTAATGTATGTTTCAACCTTTGTACTAAACTTTCTAAATCGGCTGTTAAATATGCTACGTAGGCTAAATAGGATGTTTGTTTCAACTAATGTACTAAATAGGCTAAATAGGCTGAAAATGCTTTTGAATATGCTAAATAGGATGTATTTTCAACCTTTTTACTAAATACGCTAAAAAAGGCTGAAGAGGCTGTTAAATTGGCTAATTATGCTAAAAAGGATGTTTGTTTCAAGTAATGCACTAAATAGGCTGAAAATGCTGTTAAATAGGCTAAATAGGCTTAATAGGATGTATGTTTCAACCTTTTTACTAAATAGGCTAAATAGTCTAAAATATGCTAAACATGCTAAGGAGGCTGTAAAATTGGCTAAATAGGCTAAATAGGATGTTTGTTTCAACCTATGTTCTAAATATGCTTAATAGGCTAAAAAGGATGTTTAATAGGCTAAATAGGCATGTGCTAAATAGACTGAAAAGGCTGTTAAATAGGCAAAATACAATGTATGTTTCAATATATGTACTAAACTTTCTAAATAGGCTGTTTTAAATGCTTAATAGGCTAAATAGGATGTATGTTTCAACGTATGAACTAAATATGCTAAATAGAATGACAATGCTGTTAAATAGGCTAAATTGGCTTAATAGAACGTATATTTCAACCTTTTTACTAAATAGGCTAAAAAGGCTGAAGAGGCTGGTAAATTGGCTTAAAAGGCTAAATAGGATGTATGTTTCAAGTAATGTACTCAATAGGCTAAATAGGCTGAAAATGCTGTTAAATAGGCTAAATAGGCTAAATAGGATGTATGTTTCAACCTATTTACTAAATAGGCTAAATAGGCTTAAATAGGCTAAAATGGCTGAAGAGGCTGTCAAATTGGCTAAATAGGCAAAATAGGATGTCTGTTTCAACCTTTTTACTAAATAGGCTAAATAGGCTAAAATAGGCTTAACAAGCTGAAGAGGCTGTCAAATTGGCTAAATAGGCAAAATAGGATGTCTGTTTCAACCTATTTACTAAAAAGGCTAAAATAGGCTAAACAGGCTGAAGAGGCTGTTAAATTGGCTAAATAGGCTAAATAGGATGTTGGTTTCAACCTATGTACTAAATAGGCTAAATATGCTAAATAGGCTAACTTCACATACGTCCTAGTACCTTCGTATTCAGGTATCGGATTTTTTGTTCTGTCATGTTTACGCCAACTTAAGCTTATGGTCAAAGGAGCACATGGAGTGAGTGTTTGTCCTGTATTTTTTATATCAAGTTACTTATTCTAAGCGTCACATGCCTGATATATTACACAACTATTTGGCAGTGTTGTTTTCAATGCATCAAAGATATCGATTAAGAAACGTTTATCATTTCACCAGGAAGGTGATGTAGAGCCACACATCTTAAGCATGCACTTTGTCTTTATATTTCCTTCCTCATCAAAATATGACGCTTACGTGTTATTTTTTTATGAAAATATATTTACAGTAAGGGTGTTGCGCCAGGTGTATATATCGAGGATGTTACTACGATATCATCGGATATATGCTATCGGAACTTTTTTCGGGTACATTCCGAAACTTTTTCCAATGGAATGGGTTTACAAATGTATATCAAAAGATGTTTGATAATGTTTGTTATCATCCTTTCCGCTGAAATTAGGACATGTAAATACAACACAACACATGCAACAAATGAATATAATACTTTAGCACAGACAAAGTATTTAGGACATTCTTTTCAGATTGGTAGAAATGTCTTGATTGTGTTTTTAAGTTTTTATCTCGTGTTTGTATATTTTATTACGAAATTAAGAATATTGTCGACATTGTTTAAGTTTTTAAATTATAAATAGTGTGGATGGTGAAGTAAGATTTGTTTTGGTTTTTATTAGTCGTAAAGAATTTCGTAAATAATCGATTTCTTTTTTTTGTAATTTAATGATTTTTATTTGTACTGTTTGTTTTCATGTAATAAAAATTAGTGTACTTAAGGCTTAAAAATCAACAAAAATTTGTAAGTTTAAACATTTATGAGTGACTATATTTGGTTTTATCACTAGTAGAAATTAAGCAGTGTTGATGCAAAAGTGAATGTTGCATAAAAGCGGTTTAAATAAAAACAAGGCACTGTCTTTTTTCACTTGTTACATAGTAATTTTATGTATTATTTGCAGACACGTTTAAAAAATGCATAATGTGAACATATATGTAAAACAAATCACCAAACGGCGATACCCTTTAATGGCAATGTCTGTTCTATTTTCACTGACATTCAATGTAATTGTGCAGAGGTAATTAATTAATAAAAAAGAAGGTTTTTCCACTTACATCCAAACATAAGGTAGGTTACTTGGCTAAACTTTAATAATTCACATTTTACGACAAACGAGTTATTTCCCATTGAAAAAGGCATGCAATAACATGCAGAAATCTTAGAAATCTCTGTTTATTGTGATTTTTTTTGTTAAATCTAAATAATTTAAAGTCTCTATAAAGCTCAAAATCAACGAAAATTAGGTAAAGTATTTCGTAAAATAAAGCTTACACCTAAACAATTAGTGTTTCTTATAGCAATAGCCACAATTTCGACGCTAGATGTTGTATGATTACATAGATTTTTGTAGATACAAAATGCTCGTTTTTATTTATTTGAGACCACAATAAATTCCATGCTAATTTCCTGCGAATATACCAATTCATACGACACACGAACACTTAAATGGTACCATGTTAAAACCATAATAAAAACGAGAATTTTGTATCCACAAGCATCTATTTTACCAGACATCTGGTGTTGAAATTTCGGCAATTGCCATAACGAACAATGATTTTTAATTGTTTAGCTTTATTTTACCAAATATTGTACGAAATTTTGGTTGATTTTGAGTAGTTACGTTACTTTAAGGTTGATTTTAATAAAAAATATAGCAGAAATGATTGAAAACTCATTTATTATTAAGTGAATATGATTCAATATAGAAAAAAATCTAGAAAATTATACTGACACAGGTAAGTCATCTGGATCGGGTATTTCTGGTTTAAATGCTTTTCAGATCATGAATCTCATTGTTGTTAATTTAAATTGTTAATTTAAGTAATCGTAAACATTTTATTATTTTGAAACAATTAAAGTATGTATGTGACTACATATAGGCATACACAACCAAGCTTTGTAATTTGATCGCTTACACCATTATTGCGGCTTCGTACTGAATTGCACGACGATGATCGAAATGTTGAAGTATATAATGTTACGTCTCTAAAGCTTTTAAATAAAGACGACATGTATTGGATACTCGTTTTGGTTTCATAATATCATGCCTCAGAAAGGCACGATTCTGGTGATCTGATCTGTATATAAACTAAAAAGTAGTTCAATGGAAACAACATTGAAATGTTTTCTCGTTTATTACTTTTACATTTTAAACGTGATTCGTTGAGGTTAATTTGTATTTACACTGTCATGTTGTTTGAATAATTCCGGGCAAATATTGAGGTATGGACCTCCTAGAAATCGGTGAAACCCCCAGTGCTTTTCATTGACCGTTCCCCGTGGTATTAATGTTTGAGCGTTTGTTATACATACGTGTGTGTCGATTGTCTAGTGTATTTGTTTAGTGTCGCACGGTTTATCATATGTTTGCATGCCGTACATAAAGGACTGTAATGTATAATAAGGTTTGTCTCCTACTCGTGCAGCTGAAGTTTCACTTAATGTGTATCTGGAAAACAAAAACGTTCAGGGTCGGCACTTTAAGTTCAGGGTCGGCACTTAATGTCCAGGGTAGGCATTTAATGTTCATGGTGGACACTTAAAGTTAGGGTCGGTCGGGTCAGTGGGAACAAACAACTATTTAGACAATGGCAAATGTAAACATATGACGTATTGTTCAGACAATATAAATGGCTCTCGCAGTTGTAACATGACGTGAGATGTCATAAATTAAAAGCATCTAACCGGTTTTTAAGTGTTATTATGTGTCGATACAATTCGTCTGCAATCAGAGCCGAGTGCATTATTAATTATGCGATGATAACACTGCGCATAAGGCAATGTTCGTGAAGGAACTGAGAAAACGACTTCACGGTGTACTTCCAATATCTTCAGTAGACGTATTTTGAAAACGAACTAAAACAACAGAAGCCAATTGCATTGTTTTATAATGGACGGAGCTGTGTATGAATTTGGAAAGTAATAAGTTTGAATTTGATCTAATTTTACGGCGTCTGATTAAGGCCTTTTTTTATTGGACATTTCATCTTAGAAAAATGTGGAATTTTTTTAGAAGCCTTCGACGCGCCGGAAGTATAAAACTTCCCTTCCAGGACGCTGACGTCATAAGTGTTTGTGACCTGAGCGGTTACAGGGTAAAGAACTACAAGTCAGACACCGCGGATCCATCAACCGTGTACCTGGCAGACGGCGAAACCAGTTTGAACCAGGTATTGTACAGACACATAATGGCTTAATAATCTGATGAAGTATGTCGCTTTCTTAGTTGTTAAATTCTGCAGCAGCAAACCTAACAAAAGCGTAGATGTTGTATTCATATTCTCACATTTTGGTTACACGATGCATTTAGTGATGGATTTAGTAGATTCGCACAGAACATAAATGATTGTCATGTAAGTGAGAACATTGACGATTAGTAGATTTGTAATAGCCAGCTAAAATGCTCGTAAAGAATATGCATAAGCTATATTATTTCTATTTAGGGCGCCGCTGTTGGAGAGAGTAGTATAGAATGCGCTAGAAATTAAAGATTATATTCGACCACAACACACACGAATTTTGCAAAATATTTCAGATTATTTCAAAGATTGGAATATTTAAAAATGGAATAAAATTAATTAAACTACGCTACTGTTATATTTGGAATACTTATGAAACGTATTTCCAAGTCATCGAATGAAAGCTTCGCAAACGCTTTATGATTTCATCAGAAGCTCCATTCCATTGTACTACTATTTCGCTTTTATATTAAAGAACGTGCAAAGAATGGTACAAATGACATGGGTCCCAGTTTCAAAATTGTCATGATAATTCGTGGGGCGTATACATATCCATTGAACAAATAAAATACTTTTTTAATTCTGTGAAGGTACATTACATTCTTATTGTAACATGAATTGGGGGAAAATAAGTGCATAATTATGTTCAGTTATGTAGTGTCACTTATAGATATGTTTTTTACTTTATTTCCTCCGATACTTTATCACAATGGCGTAACATTTATTATTCACAAATATGCAATATATAGTTGGTGCGTTATTCAATTGCAAAAAGTTTGTATTCCAGTAATTAAGAAAACTCGCCAATGTCGTATCGTTTTTATCGTAATTAATCGCAGGAAATCTGTTTCTAACGTGAGCTAAGACAGCCACACCGAAAAAAACAGATAGCATACGCACGCGAGGATTGATGAAGAAACATGCTTGCGTGCATTTGAAACGGACAAGCTCTTTCATTTCCGAATACATAGTAGCTATACTTCTAAATTTTTATGGAAAATTTATTTCTTCGAGCCGCCGCGTTCATGTTTTTCTGACAATTTATTGCTTCAGGGATTATTTGTACAGTGAATTTTGTTTGCATTAAATATTCCGATGGTGTTAAGACTGTTTGAAATCATTTGCGTCCAGCACATGTATTATCTTTTGATAGTTACGGAAGTTTAATTTAAATAGTTCCATATGACACGACGAGACTCATTTTTAAAATTACATGAAATAACGTTATGCAACGTGAAGGTTCGTTACGAAACACATGCTTCGATCATTTAAGCCAAAGAAAAAACAACACCACAACATTTACATGAGACATAAACAATGGTGGGAACTGTGATCACCGTCTTGGAATAGTCAACTAATAATATATTTGCTCACGCCGGTTTAATGTCGCTTCGAAATTTACGCTTTTATCACCCGGAATAGCATAAAACAACACAAGCACACAACAAATATACCAAACAAATGAGGCTCAAGAAATTAAAAACCCAAATCACAAACCAACGCACGGCATTTAAGCTTGGTATGGTGTGTTAATTGTGGCGATACTGAATACAATTTTGACGCATATCTGCCTGTCCGTTCGTCCGCAAAAACTGTCCCTGATATTTTTCTTAAAGAACTTCAGTTACTTGGTATTAAACGCGGAGTATTAAGATTATGCATGCTCCCTTTTGTTCTGGCGAAGTCAAAGGTTACATCACTCATACAAAGAATAGTTCAAACTTAATATCCGCATTTAGATAAAGGGTTTCTGCATGTTTGGCAGTCAATCAAAGTCTCTCTTTATCCGCATGTTTGTCCATAAAACATCAAATATTGTTATTGTTAAAGGGTGTAAGATATTATCACTAAGCCTCATTTACACATTCAGCTTTATATTTTTGTATGTCTGTCTGTCTGCCAATCCCACAATACGCTCATCCATCATAAATAACTATACAAGTACCAGTGCATAATATTTAAATGGATCCTGCGATTTCTGTGAAAGTGTCGTATATTCTTGACATTAAAACTGGTAAGCAATGTGGCTGCTATGTACTCTATTATTTCAAAGAGATATATCGTCAGTCACGCGTTCAGTTTTAGCGAACGTTTGGTGATTGCCCTTTGTTTCGAGTTATGTTCTATTCAACGATCGGATTGAAAGTTAGAAGATGGCGCTCCCCATAGAATTAAAATCTTTTATGATTGATACCATGTCAAATAACTTAATTATAAGTTTAAAGCAAATATTGGACTTTTAGAACATTAATACAATGTGGAACAATCTTATTAAAAATTAATACTGTATGACCATAATTTCATTGTGCAACGATATACCCGCCAGCCAAATTGGTTCTGTAGTCGAACTTCATCCCGAAAATGTTTAGTATTACTATGTTTTGTATATGACATTACAAATGAACCGAAATCGCGCGTTTATATTGAACATAAAAGTCATTGCGCATGCAAGGCCAATTAAGCAACAACCCATAAATACTCAGTAAACGTGTTTTTGTCATACAACAAGTTCATGGGGATGCTGAGTGTATCTGAGTGCTTCAGAGGATGAGTTGCTGTTATTTGTGCGCTTTGTCATTTGGCATACCCTGCAAATATCGTTAATGGAGATTATTGATTCACAATTTAAAACTAGGACTCGGTTACATCAGTATCAATAGATTCACATTTGATGGACATTAAGTGATGAAGTATTCTAGAACACAGGTGATTTATTTCTTTTGCACAATGGTTCAATCACCGGACAGCTCACGACTTTATTTGCTTAAAACTGGAAACTTTGACAAAATCAGACAATAGGAAATAAGCAGGTCGACAAGACCCAAAATTATATCAATATAACGCGATGTTGGCGAAGAGTTTTGATATCAAACGGACATCACGCTTTAGAAACGTGCTAAATCACCTTAAAGTGACATCATACTATAAGACAACGGACGTTTGTGATGTCATCGAAGACGCTGGCATGGCAAATGATGACGTAAACATGGATAGTCTCATTTGTAAATTGGCGGACAGTCCCTTTGCCATTCACAAGGTTAGTAGCCGCTTTCTTTAAATTAGGAGACAAACGACCGATTAAAAAAGCATTTTCATTTCAAACGTAATTAGTTGCTTGTACATCACTGGCAAATAAAAGGGACCTGTTAATACATTCACGCATTAAATGATGTGTTGCAAAATATTAAAGAATACACACCCAATTTACATTTTTATATTTAATTGCAGTTATTATTGTTTAAAGAAATTTAATATTTTAATAGATTGCAGTTGTCTTGATATTGTACGCCAAGTTTCAGATATCATGAAACTTAGAATAGGCATTCCCTTATAGTGTTTATGTATATGTGTCTTCCTTAGGGTTGTCGGTTTGCCTTTAAAAATTTAAAAATTGTTACAACTCAAAAAGTACATAAGATATTATCATGACACTTTGCAAACACATTCAGATATTTAATTTCAGCCATTATTGTTTTAAACATTAATATTGTATTGCATTGTATTTTTTTTATGTTTGTCAATATATAGTTTTGTAAAAAATCACAGGAAGAAATAGTTGTTGTATTGTTACGTACGATATTGCTTCAATTACAGTCCTCGTATAGAGGATAGAATACAACTTTTTACAAGAAGAACTTTTCACATAATTTCGCATAATGAACACCCCCATATCAAACGCAATTAGATTTTTTATATCAATAAATTTAACGAAAACATGACAGGAGAGCGAAAACAAAGCGCAAAAATAGAGTTAACATTGATCAAATCGTGAACAAAACTTGAGTTTTTTTATTACAAGTTGCTTTTCCATGTACACGGAGCCTTGTTTCCCCAAATGAAACCGTAATTGTTTATTACTTATTTGCACATCTGTCTCAATATATCAGTTGACGCATGCTGATAAGTCGTAAATATCGGATCACGTGACCAAAACAGTTGGACGCAACGGGTATGGTAAGCATTTATTTGTTTAAGTAAATGGTTAACCTTACGATTCTTGATGCGAGTACATACGATCTTTCTAAATGAATGCAACAACGATTCTATTTTGATGAATTAAAGTCAAACAAGTTGTGCCAGAAAAAATCAACGTAATTAAGAGTTTTATACCTTATACGTGTACAGTAGAACATTCAATAATGTCCAACAAGTACCCAGCCGGAAAATCTTTTATTCCACTTTTACAGCGAATTCGGTTGATTAAATTTTTGCTTTAAACCACGGCACGAAATGACGTCATTGTTTTGACAAATTGACGTCATAAATCCAGCGAAATTATCCAGTTTAACTAATTTTGTTTAAATAAAAAGGTTTACTGAATAAAAAGTGGGATAACTAGAATAATAGATAAGTGTAGATTATAAGTCAAGTTTATAATGCTCGCCACGAAAACGAAAAAGGACTCGCCAAGGCTCGTGCTTTTTGTTTTCTAAGCCTCGCATGATATCCCTGATCTATAATCAACACTAACCTATTATTCTCTATTACTATTCTAGTAATATTTGGTTATACATTATTTTTGGTTCTTGTTAAGCTCGTCTTTGTGTTGTGTTTATTCTAGTGCTAAGCGTGCCGTTAAACTCGTCTTTGTGTTGTGTTTATTCTAGTGCTAAGCGTGCCTTTAAACTCGTCTTTGTGTTGTGTTTATTCTAGTGCTAAGCGTGCCTTTAAACTCGTCTTTGTGTTGTGTTTATTCTAGTGCTGAGCGTGCCGTTAAGCTAGCACTCGAAAAGTTTTAACCCTTTGCATGCTGGGAAATTTATCGTCGTGCTAAAATGTCGTCTGCTGAATTTCTAAAATTAGCATTTCTTCGATTTTTTTTCAAAAAATACTATCAGAATAGCAAACAGTTTGGATCCAGATGAGACGCCACGTTCTGTGGCGTCTCATCTGGATCCAAAGTGTTTGCAAAGGCCTTCAAAATTCGGTTCCCGCACTGAAAGAGTTAAAACCGGGCTGCTTTGAATTGATCGTTCTGAGGTCATTCTCGCAGTTTTAATCATTTAATGTTTATAGTAAGTGTATCACTCAAATCACTAGCGGTGTGATTTCACGCTGAGCAGGTGTTGAAATCGGAGAAACCGCCCTAGTGCTGATAGATTTTGAAGTGGGTATCTAAATAGTTGCCAGCAAGGTCAATAACAGCGTAGTTTCGCAATATATTAACCCATTTATGCCGAGCGTCTAGATAACAGGCCTTGGCAAACAGCGTAAACCCAGATGAGACGCCGCATGATGCGGTGTCTCATCTGGGTCTGCGCTGTTTGCTTAAAGAAATTTCTGTAAGAAATATTCTAAATATATAAATAAATATACTAAACATCCCTAATTTTGGAAGTAAATTGGTTCAATTTAGAAGGATGGGATAATCCACTAGCCATAAATGGGTTAAAATAAATCATTGGCTACGTCTGAAATCGGTTGCGCGCACCATAAACGTGAACATGATTATAGTGCACATCAAATTTTAGGCCAAGATCACAGGCTTATTAAATACAGAAAGACCGTCTTTTATGCACTAGTTGAAATTCTAAAGAACAAATATTTAAAATAGATATTTTAAGAAAAGCACTCGGTGTGTTTACATCTATTAACAATCAAATGTGAACTCCACAAAGTCAAATGATACTGCATCCTGGTTATATAGGCAGAAAGACACACACTCAGAGCGGGTAATCATCTGTCAAGCTGGCGACGCCCATGCCGAGACGTTCGCCGTTGTGTACACTATTACTTTTATGATTATTTTTAAATGCCGCTCACTTTCCAGCCATATTAGCAAGAAAGCTATTAGCGTTTATTTCGTAATAACATGCGCTCTAAATATCGACGTTACCACAACCCAAACAAAAGAAAACAAAACAAAAGCAAATTTTCTATCTTCTGTAACAAACACAAAAGGCTATGCTCAGAACCAATAAATAGCTACAGTTTTTCTGTGGTGAAATGAGTTTACTGGTTTCAATTCTTGTTATTATTGTAAGGCAAGAGCGGTGACCGCTACAAACTTCCCCCATGCCCTGTACCCTGTCAACGTATGATGCGAGCATTTCAAACGTCTGTAAAGTTTTGCCGAGTACATTAGGGTCTAATGTTGCTGTAGGCTGCTATTCCATCTGTCCGTATCCGCATCCGCATCCGCAAAAAAATAGAACCAGTTGAAATGCACTGCGCTTAGTCCATTCATCCGCATCCGTATCCGCATCCGCATATCCACATCCGCAAAAGAACGCTCAAGTGAGCATTCTAATGCGGATGCGGACGAGATACGGACGGCATTTAGCACGATGAGTTGAAAGCTGTCATCTCAAAAATCAACCGAAAAACTTATCGAATTGGTGAAAAATTACCCGGAACTATACAATCAACGCAGTTCTTCATATCCTGACTCAGATTTTACCTTAAATGTTTGGAAAAGTATAGCAAAGGCGCTAGAAGAAGATGTTTCAGGTATTTACCATTTGCATTCTTTTACAGACAGAATGATGATTCGTACCTTATATCTACTTAAATTCACGCTTGTCCTTCATAACAATGATCTCAATTATAATTTTCATCTTTATCCATAAAATGAAAAGTGTGCACTTCGTGCCAAACAGTTATCCAAAGAAAGACAATCATGGCTCCAGTTACAGATTTCTATGGACTTGTATAACGCGGAGTCGAACGCTATTTTGTCACCGCCTACATATCCTACAGGTCTAAACAATTACAGCCAGCCCGTGCCTGAGCATAGATTACAACAATCTTTATTGTCATCTGTTAACCAAGAGCATGGTTTCCAGCATATGTCCACAACTAGTTATGTGGCCTACCCTTTGGCAAAGGCACAGGACAATCAGACCGGCGGACAACAAACAGGACTTAACATTTTGAGCGCTGCTATGAAAACCTGACAATAAAACGAGCGATTGTCCACAATTTTGTGACACATTAAAGTGACATATTTTCCTTGTTCGTTTAATGTCTCAAGTACAGTGAAACACAGGTCTTTTCGAGAACATTTTATTTCTAAATACATTATATGCATCATTTGATATTGTTATATGCTTATTTGATTAAGTTGATTAGGTTTACGTTGCTAATATGTAATTACATTAAAGTTGAATAAACGTAAATACAATTCAAATTATTGACTCGAACAAAATATTTATAGTTACCGCAAGCAAATAGTTAGGCGTTATTTGGCTCCAATGGTCTGTCTTGTAACCGATTTCTTTGAAATAAACTCTTCAACTAGAGAGAGAACGTATCCAAATTGTTGTTTGTTTAGTCTTAAGTAACCTTTAAACTCCTCATCAGCAAGTTCAAGTTCTTTAACTAAATGGTTGTAAGTTCCAAATGTTTGGCGATTTCTTACTATTGCACGTGCCCACCACCCGTGCTTTCGTTTACGTTTACACTTCTTCGCGTGAGCAACAGCAGCACCAATTAATAAAAAATGGGAAAACTCTTCTTCTGCATACATGTTTTCCGTTCAGAAGTTTTTCCAAAAAAAGAAAGATACATTCGACGTATGCGGATAAATGGAATATAGCGTCCGTATTATGATATTGCGGATACGGATGCGGATGCGGATACGGATACGGATAGATGGAATAGTAGCCGTAGTCTTATTTATAAGACGCGCAAAGAATTTATAGATATTTTTTATATGGGCTTAATTCTTTGGAATATTACCAATATAAAAAGTAGCCGTAGTCTTATTTATAAGACGCGCAAAGAATTTATAGATATTTTTATATGGGCTTAATTCTTTGGAATATTACCAATATAAAAAGTAGCTTAATATTTGAGAGCGTCAACAAGTTGGACTAATGTTGCTGCTACAAAATACTTGTTATTTATGTAAGAAAAAAAATATACAAAGTTTTCTTCTATTTGAATTGAAAGTTTTACCATATTTTTATAAATGAACACGCATATCATGGTACTGTATTTAAAAAACATTGTTCACGTCAATATGATATAAATGAACCGAATAAAGGGTATTTTCTCTGGTCCGCGTAAAAGAAAATCGAGGTCCGGTAAAATCTGGTGAGGTCCTGTGAATTTCAAAAGTTACCGGACCTAATGTCCTGTAAGATTTTCGTGTCTTTCTGATGGGTTGATTTACTTGCTACGAAATTTCCTATATATATCATGCGAATATTAATAAGAAATCAACGCCAATCACTTTCTTATTGATATGGATGGAAAGTGGGTAGTATTTAATCATTAAACAAAAGTTATAAAGGGTAAAAAGCGGCCAAAAATACATGTCTTGACATGGACGTCGCTATCTTGATTATCACGTGATTACCCCCTCTAACAATGATACTTTTAGGCCTAACAAATAAGATTTTTGTTTTAACTGACATGGCCAAAAAAATTAGGGTAGGTAGGTAGGCAAATATTTTTTTTTAATTTATTTTTTTATTTTTTAAGAAAATGTCGTACATGGTGCATCTTCATCTCAGTTTTTTGTGTACAACTGTATGTACAATACATTTGATGATGTATGTAATGCTATATGGCTGTATTTAAACGCTTTTATGAAATAAAAGCTTACTGTTCATTAATATTGCATTTGTTGCTTTCCTTATTTCCGAGTATCATGTTTACTTCTTGCAACGGCTTTAATAGTCCATTTTATGACCAATTAAAGGCATAACTATTACAAATCACAGTTAGCTTGACCCTCAGTGTCTAAAGGGATTCAGTGTTGTTATACTTTCTGGTCTTTTGGGGATCATGGGGTGTATACTACATCATTTATTATTTATAATATATTAAATACCTCAAAAGCGGTGCTAGGGGTACGCGAGTGGTGTTGCATTTAACATTATCACTTAAGGCTTAAATAATAATTAAAATCATTAATACATTTTGAATTTTAAATATTAAAGCGCTTCCATTAGGTTTCAAAAGTTGGAAGTTCTAACTTCCAAGCCTTAAATAGTGGACGTCCCAGATAATTAAGTTGGAAGTCCCAATTTTATTTTAGTGTTGATCGCTGGATAAATACATGTTCTAACACTATCCAATAAGTTTTAATCCAGCGTTATTTCGATTTCAATGTTCAAACCCAAAATATGACCAGTATTGACGCTTCTTGTGTTTAAGAATTTTATAAACACAAACGTCCGCCATTGTACGCAAGCGCATGTAGTTAGTTTAAACATATTTTATTTCCAAATTTGCAGTTACAAATGAATTACAATTCACACAAAATAATATGGAAAAAGGGCTGGGCCTGAAGTTCTACAACATTATCGGGGAGTCTTTCCCTAGAGTATAAAGTTACATAGATGAAGTAGACTGTTTAAGATGTAAATATTTGTCGTTGTTTTGGAAATCTAACGAAAACTACTTAAAAAAATAGATGCAACTACTACTTTATCTATTATGATAGTTATAATCATAATAGTAATAGAAATAATAATGATAATAATACTAATAATTATAATAATAATAACAATACTAATAATAATAATGCTAATAATGATAATAATAATAATAAAATAATATAAAATAATGATAATAATAATAATAAAATGAGTATACTACTACTAGTAATAATAATAATACACTTTGGTGTACACATAATAAGTATAATGATACAAGGTAATACACAGTCATGCACAATAATGAGTCCTGTCCTGGTGCGTCTATGCGAAACGCCTCGTCTCTGAAATAAATCTTTGCACTTCAATAAAAATAATTACATTTTCTTCGTCGTTCAAAGATTGTTTTCCATGGAGAAGAATATCAGAATTTAAAGGGTGAAATGAACGCAATGCATTAAAAAGAATCAATCGCTGTCTGTGGTACTTAGTGCATTCAAAGAAATAATGTGAGGCATTTTCTATCTCGCTGCCACAGGAGCAAACAGGCGAAGTAGTCAAATGGTTTTGGAACAAGTCGGAGTTAAGGTCACTGCAATTATTTCTTAGTCTTGCATGTAATATGGAGTATTTCCTAGTCCCAGTAAAACAATATTGGGGAATCTTTTCGCTAGCGAAAACTACGCGTTTTAAGTTTGATTTAAAATGTGAAATAATATTGCTGTTACGAATATTTATTTTTAAGGAATTTCATAGATCCATGGAAGAGGGTAAGAAGGAACGGAAATATAATTGTGTCCGCCATGATACAATGACGTTGTCGTCTCCGGTGCGAAGAGAGCGTGATGATTGTTGTTGAACTGTGGGTGGGAGAAGATTTGCCAAATAAGTGGAACTATGACCGTTATGCATTTAGTACATATTAAACAGTTCTATATACTGCCGTCTTTTATCAAGAGACGGTCAGTTTACTTTGTTGTACAAATTACTGAGTGAAACAGATCTAGTTACACCGGAAACAATTCGCGCAGCTTCGTGTTGAATTTTATCTAATAATTTCTTTTTGTATAAAGAGCATCCGTCCCAGACGACACATGCGCATTCAAGTATTGGGCGCAAATAAGTGACGTATGAGTGCCCTTAAAAACAATTGATCCTGATAGAAATGTAAATATGTATATGTCTGACGAAGAAAATGCAAATTGTCTAAATTATTATTTCGTTTCAATATCAACGCTAGAAACGTCTTCCGGAGTTCTACCTGACTCTAGGGTTTTTGCGTTTAATTGTTTAGACGAAGTTTCAATTAATGAATCTGAAATAAAAGATATAATTAAGATTTTATTTACTAACGGTTGATGAAGATTTAATCAGCTATTTAGTTCTTAAGCGTACGAGTTCCTCAATAGCAAAACCACTTTGCTTGCTCTTTAACAAATCATTACAAGAATATACATTTCCTGCACTGTAGAAGAAAGCAATTGTCATGACCTTATCTAAGAAAGAAGATGCAAATACACCTTCGAATTATCGCCCCATCTTACTTTTAAGCTGCTTTAGTAAATTAATGGAAAGAGTTGTTTTTAAGCATCTGTATAACCACTTTGTTTCGCATTATCTTATATATTGTAAGCAGTCGGAATTTCTTAGAGGTCACTCTACTGTCTTCCATCTTATTGATATTTTCGATCAAATAGCTCGTTCTCTTGACGATAAAACAGTTACTTTTATAAGTTTTTTGTGATATTTCCAAGGCAATTGACCGCGTATGGCATCAAGGCTTCTGATTCAAACTTTAAGAAAATGGGATCAGTGGTAATTTGTTAAAATGGATAGAGAGTTTTATTTATCTAACCGAACTCAAGTATTTGTCAGATCCTCTATGTCCAGTGTATTGCAAATCAAAGCTGGTGTTCCTCAAGGCTCAGTCCTTGGTCCGTACTTTTTACTAATTTACGTTAATGACATTGTCAATAATCTCCTTAGCATCACCCGTCTATTCGCTGATGATACGTCTTATTCACGTACGACATCAAATTAAAGTGATCTTGAGGGTATAGTGAATCATGATCTTCATCAGATAAACTTGTGGGCCAAAAGATGGCTGGTTGACTTCAATCCACAGAAAACGGAAGCAATTTTATTTACAACGCAAAAAAGGTTCGATTACCACAACTTTCCTTTGATAACATTCCGATTAATTTTGTTGAAAGTCATAAATATCTTGGTCTAACTTTAGGCCATGACGGCAAATGGCATGATCATATTAATAACATTCTGAAATCGGCATCGAAAGGACTGGGAATAATGAGGTCTCTTAAATTTAAAGTTTGCAGAAAAAGCTTAAACACTATACATGTATACGTCACTCATTTGCAAGCGCATATGAAAAGTGATTTTGTGGATGATAGATTAGAATTCCCAGTGAACATGCGTAAATCAAGTGACGCGAAATGCGAGCATCTGGCCAGTGACTTAAATTTATTTTTTTTATTCGTAAATTTACGTGTTTTGTCTATAGTTTCAAGCTGTCAATACTTCCTCACTGTGTGCATTGTTGTATTGTATTTTTCATTTTAAAACACTATATGTACCGAGTTGAACGTATATGTTTAGTTACGGCACAACTTACTCGCCATAAGTCATTAATTGCTCACCATT
This sequence comes from Dreissena polymorpha, assembly GCF_020536995.1. Taxonomy (NCBI): domain Eukaryota; kingdom Metazoa; phylum Mollusca; class Bivalvia; order Myida; family Dreissenidae; genus Dreissena; species Dreissena polymorpha. The sequence continues at coordinate 19,160,146 of NC_068358.1, read as the reverse complement.
GCATTAAAATTCTCATAAGGAACAATTGTTACGGTAAAAAGGTGTGATGATGATACCCGACACTGTCTTTCATGTACTGTTTAATTTAATACCATGGGATATAACGTGAATTTTAAAACTGTCATTCCTGGTAAACAAATCGGGTCGCCAACCCAATCTGCGATCAACGCTAACTTCAAGACTGACGTCAATCAAAAATAATGATCGCCAGTTAACCCCGCCCTTATACGTATTCTCGTTACCGTTTGGACGTTGAACAGGACATTTTGGCGACTGGAAAGTTACCCGAGAATTACTCGTTGGGCATCTGTGTCAGCCAACATGGCTGTGTAATGTGACTTTATTATTCGATATCTCTTATCAGTTGGTGATTTATTGCACGATGTCGCTTTTATTGCGATTAAGCGCGGAGTGCGGTTATCAGAGTGAATGACCCGATTAACTGTTATGATTTGTACGTCCCGTGTATTAGAAAACAGCATACATGCGGATAATCGGACGTCCAAGTGACTTCCACCACTTGTAAAACGGACGTACGCCTGCCGATTTTGGGCGTAATTTACGCCCGGACGTCCATTAACGGAATCTTGTTTATGTTGAAAGTTTAATGTACGGCGCCGAAAAAAATGCGGATAACGTCGAAAGATTATTGAGCAGCGCCGAAAAATACACGGTCCGATTTTTTATCGAATTTCGGGCTCAAACAAGATAAGGACCGGCGGCAAAAAATTTGGTAAGGTCGCGCCACCGGAAACAAACAATATGTTTTGTTACGCCTTAGTAAAAATTCAAATTGAATTATCAATACTTGAGTTGGTTGCAGCAGCTGATTTTTTATGTATTTATTATAATGTTGACGAATTGATGCACGTGACATCATCACATGCTGGATGCACTGCTGACGAACACGCAATTCTTTTTATATTGCTGTTGACTTGAACCAATCTGTTCCAAACGGCATATTCCTGGGGCTGTACAAAATGCAGGGAGAAATGATATGTTTACAACTTTGACGTTGCCTTTTCAACATTAATAGTGTGTATAACTTGTATAATAATTTCGATCATCATCATCATCATCATCATCATCACCATCATCATCATCATCATCATCATCATCATCATCATCATCATCATCATCATCATCATCATCATCATCATCATCATCATCATCATCATCACATCATCATCATCATCATCATCATCATCATCATCATCATCATCATCCATCATCATCCATCATCTTCCATCATCATCCATCATCATCATATAACATGTGTGGGAAACATTATATTTATATATATTTATTCCAACCATTGCCTTTTAACTTTAAACCTTTGGGGCGCCATTTAGTAATTAGATGTAGCGAACACTGATTGAAAATAATGTGTTGACATTTTTATTACATTAAGATTTGATGTACCAAGAGGAAAAATGACATAGATTTAATCGTTGAAAAACTTAAAGGCTCTATAAAGGTGACGATCCGTAATTATTTATCGATTTTTAAATATTTTTTTCCGTATTTTATTTATAAAGGTTATCAAAAAACAATATACATATATGCTATTGGACATTACCATAAAAATATGAGCAATACAACTTGTTTTGAGCTCAAAATACAGTGTCCTCCAAGTCAATCGTGTTTACAAACAATTTATTTACATCGCTGTTTACTCGGGAAAGAGAAAGTGACTCAGGTCACCAAAGATATATCGTTGACTTTTAACGTTTTCCGATATCACTCACAAAGTAGGTCTCTTCTAAATGGTTAAAACGTTTGTAGTGATCTAATAAGTTACTTTCTGCAGGTAAAAAGTTGTTTAAAATAGATTTAAAATTGAATGTTCTTTCGGCTATTTTTAGGATACGTCACCGCTTTGGGGCTACACATCACGTTAGTTGCAAAGTTGTAAACATTTCCTCCAATTATGAAACGGGTATATCTTCCAGAATTCTTGACAACGTTGCACTTAAGCTGTGTTATTAGCATTTCTTATGCAAGAGTAACTGATATCCGGTAAAAATTAGACCAGTTTATACGCATAATATTTGGATTTGTCGCCTTTATAGGGCCTTTAATACATGTTTCGTTAAAATCGCTTGTCGGTGCACACATATCGGCTGCGGGTTCAATTGCATGTAAAGTGCGGGCTCGATAATACATAATACACGTATTTTTATTTCAATTTGAGATTTTTTACGTTGTATGTTGTGGTATCATAGATATGCATTGTGGAATATGGTCAATCTATAGTAATAAATAACGTTTAGTTGAAGTAAAAAAAATGCAAGTATATATTCGTTGTTACACAGTATTCGATTCAGGGAACATGTTTGTGGGTACAGTAAATGTTAGATGCGTTACCTTGTCGTCTGTAGCTCGATAAATAGATTTATTTCAGTATATAAAATACATGTAGCATGGTGCACAACATAATTAAAAATTTCTACATATCATGAAATACAAATGCAAAATATCACAGATCAGCTAAAAGACTAGAGCTTACAAGCAATTTGATAGAAATCATTTTGGAAAAAATACATAATTATTGCTTCTTTTTATGGCATGTGTTAACATATATATTTGGTGAATCACATATTGATAACTATCTTAGTGCACCAGGGCATGTACTCACATACCCAGGATAGCACAAAAAGGAAATGAGAATTCTCTTATTTCAATTGCGGTCTAGGTGAATGATGACATGTCCTAGCTTAGCAAGGCACAACAACTTTGTTCTTAAAGATGGTCAACTTAGCAAATTAACATTTGATAAAAAATTCACATCATTTTTATAATAATAAACAGCACATGGAGATTACAGGCTTTATTAACAAAACTACAAGCCATTTAAAATACTGTATGCTTTTTTTACTGCAACCTCAAATGTCTGTAAGTTGAGGGAATCTTTTATGTCAATTGGTAAGCTGTTCCTTAAATGAGAAGGACTTTTTGCCAAACCCTTTTACTTTCTGGATACTTAAACATGACCGTGTGATAAATCTAGTATTATGGTTATGAACAGTACAGGCTAGCATAAAATTGTCATTCAAGTAAGTAGGGGCGGAACGTTAGTGTATTTTAAACACATGGTTAAGAATAATCTGGTCTACTCTTTTTTCAACAGGTAACCAGTTCGACTGAAAAAAAGTATTTTTTATTGATGTGCTTTCTTTGATCTAGTCTGAAAATAACCCTAATGATCTTGTTCTATGTGACCTGGAGTCTGTTCTTCAGATTCTGAGAAATGCCATAATACCATATAGAACAGACATAATCAAAATGACATTTAATCAATGACATAATTAACTTGTTTTTAGTATCTAATGATAAAAACCTTTGCTTTCTGTATAGGAACTTAAGTCTTGCATTTGCCATCTTAATGACCGATGTTACCATACTTTCAAAACTTAAACATTGATCTAAAGTAGCACCCAAATATTTGAGTGATATTTATCTGATATGCATCGGCACCAAATATGCTGCAGTTCTACATGGTGTATTGAATACGTTTTAAGAATGTTTCTTCGTTCATGTAAAAAACAAGCATGTCTTTGACATGATGATGTTTGGAAAAATGGAACTGTATTAAAATGGGACTGAGATTCGTCAACCGTTGGAACTTTAATCCACAATCGAACATGAATTATGCAATTATTGTTAGTGGATACATTATTGACTCAGGACCTGAGAGACTATAACCGAGCATATGCTGTTGTCGTCTTAGTTCTTCAGCGGGTCGACATTTCCATTTGTGGCATTCCTTGCTGCAACATTCTGATCAGTTGATCATTCAATGGCGTCCTGTTTTACAACTATTCTGAAATTGTGTTTATTATGTTGAACGATTTTGTTAACAATCGCCTCAAATTTGTCTTCGAAGTGACATTTGTAAATACAAATATTTTTTACATGATAACGTCAGTTACTGTTTAATTTCACTATGTTATACCTAATGCATGAATAATTTGCTAAAGGATTGTATTGCCAACTAATTAATACATTGGTAATGTGTACACAATTTGTTAATAAAAATAAGTATAGTATTGGGCTGAATTTAAAAACTGATATGTTGTAATACATTACGTTGGTTCTCTGCTATTCGTGCACGTTAGTAACTTGAAAATACGCTCATGAGACAAAAGGTCGCGAAAAAAAAAGACAAACACGTACTAAAAATTTCGAACATCGGTGGTTGTCGTGGTAATGTTTACTATTAAGACTTTCAAATCATACTGTACACCCTTAATGGGTATCCAATTCTCTTGGGTGCAATTGTATTCCAACCGCTCAAACGGTAATTATAGGTCGTTTAGATTGACGTTTTGAGAGAACTATATATCGGATGTATCGGTGCCAGTCATTGCTATCATCAGTTTGACAGTGAAGTATGTGAACGATTTGTTGAACAAAATCTACGGTTCATTTGGGACTTAAATATTTTTTTCCAAAAAAATAGCTATCATTTTCTAAACGAATTATTAGTACTATTATAATAATCGTAGTAATAAAAATAAAAATACTAACATCATAATTTTAATTGATAGATTAATTAATTACTTTATTTATCTATTTGTTATTCGTATTTTGTCTACTTCTTCTTCTTAACGTACTTAATTATGATCGGTTAAACCGGTTAGTACCAAACTTATTATGGAAAACGTTGAGAGTCAAGACATGAAGACGGACTTTAAAAACATCGCTGGACGTATTCAAAAAAAGAAGTTTGGAATGAAGTACGAAGGTTTTTTCAAGACCTCAGTCGACCTCCTGGACCGGAGGCCGGACAAGCGGTCGTCAAAGGGGCTCATTCAGGTTCGTACCACAACATCGAGTTTCGCCGTCGTCTAATTGACCCATTCATTTTTTTTAACACATCAAGAAATTGTCACCTGTCCGAGCCATTTTCGTTTAAGACAGGACTAAATAGCTCAAGTGATTAAGTCTTTATCTTTAGATTTATTTTTCATGTTACTTTTCATGTTTTACCTTAGAATTAATATATTTTAATAAATGACACACATGGGTGTTATAATAATAATAATAATAATAATAATAATAATAATAATAATAATAATAATAATAATAATAATAATAATAATAATAACAATAATAATAAAAGCTTTATTTACAGAAGGTTACACATAAAGACAATGACACATTATACATATTATGCAAATGAATTAATACTTTTTTACAGTGTGACCTTCTTAAACTAACATACACAAATAGGTCTATAAGTAAAAATATTCAAACAATATTTTCTTACACCCATACATAACACACATAGCTAGACACACATGAAATAGTATTGATAATAATAATAATAATAATAATAATAATAATAATAATAATAATAATAATAATAATAATAATAATAATAATAATAATAATAATAAAAGCTTTATTAACAGAAGGTTACACATAAAGACAACGACGCATTATACATATTATGCAGATGAATCAATACTTTTTTACAATGTTGCCTTCTTAAACTAAAATACACAAATAGGTCTATAACAAGTAAAACATTTAAACAATATTTTCTTACACCAATACATAACACACATTTTGCCATTTAGACAGACACACATGAAATATCATTGATTGGAACCCCCCCCCCCCCCCCCCCCCACACACACACAACATATGACATATTATTGATTAGAAAATAAATGTGCTTTATATTGCTTTTTAAAGCAGAGATAGAGCATGCCATTTTTATTCCAATCGGTATACTGTTCCAAATATCCATGCTATGGTATGAAAAAGCTCGTTTCTTATAACCTGTATTTGCTTTGGTATTAACAATATCGCAATGGGCGGCAGATCTTAACTTATATTTTTTATTTTTAGAAAAAGTTATAATATTATATAAATATTCTGGATTCTGATTGTTGACACATTCATATATCAAGATTACCGTGTGGTATTTACATCTATTATTAAACGAAAGCCAATTAAGCTGTAAAATAATTCTTTGGATGGTGTTCTATCTGGCTTTTGTAGAATGACTTTTGCTGCGCATTTTTTGTAAAATATTCACTTTTTTTATTAGCGTTGCCCTAGATCGTACAACAGTAACCGAAACATGTTAGAATATATGAATTATGAAATAATTTCTTCATATCAAAAGTAAGATAATTTGATATCTTTTTTAGTAGAGTTATTTTACTGCTTATTTTAGAGCATGTTTTATCAATGTGTACTTTCCATTGCAGATGTTTGTCAATATAAAGTCCTAAAATGTTATGGCTAGTGACATGTTAGGATACACCGCTAACTATCGACTGTGTGTTGAGGCCCTGGGTTCATTTAGTGATTTCACTGGTTGTTTAGTGTTCAGCAACCAGGCTATGCAGGCCGTCTAGAATAGGGCGACACATCGACTAGAATGTATATTAGTCTTAACAGTTTGAGAATTGAAATATATGTAGAATATTCATCCCTTTAATGTGACATCGTTGATTGTATATATAGTTCATGATTGGAACCCACGTTCCATCACATTTGCCAAACTTCTTTCGAATCCACGTTATCATGAATAAGGTTCCGTGTCCCCTTCCGCACGAAAATAAAACAAACGACGAGTTTTTAAGCACGGATTTTGCCTTGTCATATGAAAACGAGCGGAGATTTCTTTATCTCATTTCGCTATTTTGTTTTTAAAGAGAACTGTTATTTCATTTGTTATTAGTTTGCTCTTAAATATTAATAAAAACGACTTTACTCATAGTTGTGAGTAAATTAAGTATTGTCTATTCTAAAAAAAACTATTAAATTCTCATCATGATTATCAACCATATCATCGTCATCCAATCAACATCATTATCATTAATGTCATCATCATCCTAATCATCGATAAAAACATCATTGTTATCCTCGTTAATCTTAACACATTTTTTCCATAAAATAAATACCCAAAGACAAGATAGGAGAGGGTGTTTGTATTTTACAGGATTTTTAATATCTCATTCGGCATTTTTTTTTAAAGAGAACGGTGCTTTCATTAGTTAGTTCATTAGAGCGTTTGCTCTTAAAGTGATATTATGGGCATTTTCACTGTTGAATTGAGCTGAAAAGAATTAACAAATCAAAAGAATTAGTTAAAATGTGGTAACTGACCAATTATCTACAACTCATCTTGCTACCAGTTGTTTATAAAAAATATATACCATTTTCGATATTTTACATGACTCACCCAGTCCTTTAAGCCGAAATGATCCGTAAATCAAAATTGTGTCTTTGTGTCGTATGAACGAATCTGCATAAAAACTACATTTAGACTCACATCGTACATCGAATCATTTCTATCGTCAGTTGTCAAAACGAATGTACGGTTGATATTCAAATGGATTATTTTTCTCTTTCCGGGATATTGTTTGAGTATATTGATGCATCATTAACAAATATAAGTTTATATGAAGTGAAACACCAAGAAATAAAAACGGTTGCGATAGACACATATATACTGTTAGATGCCCATAAAATCACTTTCATTAAACGAATTTTGTGAGCAAGTTTTCCCGCGATATATGCTGTTGCGTAAACGGAATGAATACCGTGGTTTTTTTTGGTGGTGACCAGCACTTTGGAAAGTTTCCGGTGCTGGAATATTGATAAATTGGACGAAATTTAACCCATTTATGCCTAGTGGACGCTCTCATCCTTCTAAATTGGATCAATTTATTTCCAAAATTAGGAATGCCTAGTATATATTTTTTCTTTATTTAGAATATTTCTTACAGAAATTCCTTTAAGCAAACATCGCAGACCCTGATGAGACGCCGCATCATGCGGGGTCTCATCTGGGTATACTCTGTTTGCCAAGGCCTTTTTTTCTAAACACTAGGCTAAGGATTAAGGTAAACTTGTTTCGAATTCGGGTAAATTCTTTTTGATTGAGTCATTTCTGATAGAAAGTGCGATACTTTCTATTCTTGCAGAACGTCAAAAAAGGGACATGCTGTTGTTATTTTGTCTCAGTTATCTCTATGAAATAAAAAGGATGACAAAAAGTGCACACACATCTCAACCCGTGCGTTAAGAAACACTCTTTACAAATTTGAATGGCTTGTGTTTATTTCAAGCTTGCGATCAATTTTGAAAAATGAGTTGCGTCTTAAATTATGCAATAGCGAACAACTTAAGTGCCTTCAGCGCTTTGATATATGCACGGATTGACTTTGAACTCGGAACTTGACAGTAAGAGCGATTTAGAGATTAGATTTAGAAGAACACGATTTTTTTTGGATAGTACGAGGATAAAACAGAGATGTTAAGTAATGATAGTCGTATTTTCACCATCACAATCAAGCTGTCAACGTGATTTTGTCAAAGTAATGTAGCGTCATTGTCATCGTACTGTCGCGTTATCGTTACGAACTGTCGCGATATCATATTCGTATGTTGGGTTATCGTCCTCGTACTATCGCGATATCGCATTGTTTTCTGTCTTGTTGTGTGATATTTGCGTTGAATGAGTTGTTGTTGTCGCATTGCATTTCGCAAGTTTGTATGAGCATATTCTGAATATCCCATTTTACTAAATTGATTATAATAAAAATATAGCAGTGGAGTTTTACCGACGTATTTGTAAAGTCGAGCCTTATTTAGGATTTTTAATGGTGCTAACCCATTACATTTACATATTCATATTTTGTTTTGTTCTCGTGAAAGTTTTCTTTCAGGGGTGATAACGCTGTCAGCTTGGTTCTGATAGTCCATTAAAAACACATTAACGCCCAGGCTGAGGCAAGTTTAAAATGCTTCTAAAAATTACTCTGTCCGAAATGACGTTCAGGGAGGATAATTGGTGATGCAGTTCTACATTATACAAAGCTATTTATATAAAAAGTATTTCAACCCAGGTGACCTACGACTTAAATGTAAGTGTAACTCTTGATTTTTCACGGGAGCAAATAGCAAATAGGTGTGCCTATCTTAATATTTAGTTACAATATAATTGTGTTCTGCTTTAAGTCCCACATTTCGACAGTTCACAGCGTAGAAAAGTGAAGTATAATACTTGGTAAACACGCTTAACAATTTATCGGTTTAACAAACGATGAATCATAAATGCATTGAAAATAAATGAACAAACATGTATTTGAGCCGTTTGAATATAAATTTAAACTCCTTTTAAATGACACTTCACCAGCTTTGGCTTTATCGAGGTATATGGATGTGTACTTTCTAACTTACTTCGTAAAGGGATATATTTACATAACAAAGAATTTGCATATCAACAACACATGTGCGCTTCTGTATATTTTTGTGTTTTTGTATATGGCATATTGGATCGCGTACCAGCTTTAGTTTGAGAAAATGTCGGTTTTTAAACTTCGGAAGAAAAACGTTAGCTCGAAAAAAGAAAGTAATGGCGATGGTATGACGCATCAGAACCTTCTAGGAATAAGTGACCGTGTAATAGTCCGAAAAGGCTCTCCGAATTTGCCAGAAACTAAATCCAAACCTCGAAGGAATTCGAAGCAGCAATCTAAATCTATTCAACGCTTCGTTGCGGACGTGAACCGAACGGCAGGTGACGTCGCAAGCGATGTGACGTTACTTTGCGTAAGTGTTCAATATATATCTCATTTACGTGATTGTTGATAAGACAATTACATATTTACGTTAGCCGTAAGTGAAATTAATGTAGGTTTCAGTTTAAAGCTACCTATCAGCGTATTTCTTTTGACCTCAATCATTGGCTTCTGTGAGACGGAGATGCTATTTTATCCCCAATTGTGTTTTTAATCGAATTGACAGGTAATCAGTAAGAAATTAATAGACAGACCTTCCACCGGGATTCATCAATTGAATATATGGTTTTTATAATTAAACTACAGTTTGAACAGAGTAGAGCATTGAGTAATGAATTATGTTTCAATTACAGACGCGAATGTTAATGGGATGTTAATGTTCAACACGGGTGTCGTAAATTACCTCATTCCTAAATGATATACCTTTACGAATCACGAGTATAAAAACGTGTCCCCACTTATTCAACGTTGTTATTAAAACATTGACACATGCAATATTCTCGTGCACTGCATCAGACACGAACAAAAATGCGATTGCGCACGTGACAGCTTTATACAGTCATAATGTGACTTAATTACTCTGTGCGTTAATTGAGTCGCGTTCTGAGAAAACTGGGCATGATGCATGTGCGTAAAGTGTCGTCCCAGATTAGCCTGTGCAGTCCGCACAGGCTTATCAGGGACGACACTTTCCTCTTGTATGATATTTTTAGTTTCAAGGAAGACCCTCCTTACCGAAAATCAAGTTTAGGCGGAAAGTGTCGTCCCTGATTAGCCTGTGCAGACACTTTTCGCACATGCATTAAGCCCGGTTTTCTCTCAACAAGGCTGAATTAATGTTTTTTATACGGAAGTTGACGTCTATAAAGGGACTCATCTACTGGCGGTATAATCATAATACGTTGAAAATTAGTTTAAGAATTTTCATCTATTTTAATAAGGGTTTGTTCAAGCGAAAATTATATGGTCCATTTATTGCCAAATGATGATTTGTAAAATATTATGTAGATGATGTAGAAAATAAGGAATTCTTTTTTAGTCTGATTTTTATATCGAATTCGAAATATGTTTAAAACAAACGTAGTATTACGCCAGTTTTTCATACTTTATATGATAAAATAACAGTCTTTGCCGACGGCAGCACTTATGATAAGTTGTGAGAGATTCAACAATATAGTGTGATTATAATATATTTTTGCAAAATTATAATTTATCTTTACATATTAAAATTATTGCTGGTGTTTATGTTAAATTTCTGCTGCATGGTCCATAATTGCACAAGCGTAGTAGATTATTTGCTTACACGTGGTAATAATTAAGATTTGCTTGCCAATTTGTCCATTGGTAAGTTTTCAAATCATTCTCGTTTAAAGTGAGTACTGTGTGTCGGAACATCAATGGAAATGTCGAACCCAAGTATTATAAATATAATATGAATAATATGAGAATAATATGTATATTTGTGTATGAAGACGATGTATTTATGTATAAGTCTGAATAAACTGTCTGTCTGTCTGTCTGTCTGTCTGTCTGTCTGTCTGTCTGTCTGTCTGTCTGTCTGTCTGTCTGTCTGTCTGTCTGTCTGTCTGTCTGTCTGTCTGTCTGTCTGTCTGTCTGTCTGTCTGTCTGTCTGTCTGTCGTCCTGTCCGTCCGTCCGTCCGTCCGTCCGTCCGTCCGTCCGTCCGTCCGTCCGTCCGTCCGTCCGTCCGTCCGTCCGTCCGTCCGTCCGTCCGTCCGTCCGTCTGTCTGTCTGTCTATAAATTTGATAATAAATATGTAAAACTGTTTAGAGGTGATATCACGACTAATTTAGATACACTAATAAATGATTAAAACATTGAAATCAACTGAAATGCCTATATTGATTTTATAACGTAGATAACGTTGACATTTACCAAAAAAATATGTAAATGTGGTCATACATATTTCGAATACCCTGTTGTAATTGAACACAATGCTTTCAAAAGACGAATAACTCAAAAGAGTGATTTGACGACGAATTTAAACGTGCAATTACATGATATTGACAGCCGTTAGGCACTTGTACTATACACTATCGGACGCTTACAGCGCGGAACTACATACATGTAATAAGAAAACAGATTTTGAAGAACAATTTCGACAGTTAAAAGAATAGTATAATTAAATCTGCAGTCGTCAAATGAGTGATCTTTGACAAAAGTCACCGACATAATTTTGGAAAATATTTCAATCGCGACAAAAATCTGCTACTGCAAATGATACTTCAAATGAAGAATACAACATTTTAACAATTAACAATAACTTAAGTACATGTCTGATACACAAATAAATAACGAGTTTACGATGTGTATGAATCTGTTTGATAATATTCCTGATTTAAGTTCGACATTTGAAACTCCCAATAACCCAATTTCAGACACAGAAGCTAATAAAGAAACTATGTGTAAACAAATCACTTTCAATCCAAAGGGTTCTATACGAATATTTTAAGGTATGTATATAACAAAAAATCTTTCAGCTCAAACATTTTTTAATCGCATATTGAACTCAATGTCAAATTTTTACCGAATCGCTATCTTTTAGTGTTGTTCGTTGACGACGCCTTGCTCGTATCGGAATCTAAATACGGGTAACTAAACTCTCTTACAGTCTATATTAATATTGTGAAAAATGAATATAACAGTGAAATATCGCAAAAAATCTAAATATTGAAGTCTTTCGAAAAGGTGATATGGTAGGTGTAAACGATAAATGTTCTTAAAATGACCAAAAAGTCGTTTACTCGTTCAATTACGTAACGGCTTTGTTTACCAGCGGTGTGTCATTCGCTTTAGTTACGAGAACACTAGCGTGAAAAGGATTGCAATCCTTGCATTCAGTAATGTCCTAAATTAAGGTTACCATAGTTCCATTTAATAAAATAATTAACCCATTTGACACTCATATGCTATCAGTGTTAAATTAGTGTTCAAAAGTTTTGGGTAAAACTCAACGCGATACACACACAAGGTGTACACACTACATTTTTAAAATGGGGTCTCCATGTGAACATCGATATGAACACTCTTGCAATGTGTAGTGAATTGGAAAGATTGCCATCGTATATCGGAAGATACAATAGAATGATCAAATACTGTTTAGCGATTAATTGGTTAAACAATAAAATAGTATTTTATATACCACTTACAATGATCAGTAAAATACGACAAATGCAAACAGTTCTCATACAAACTGAGCCTCTGATTGCACGCTTTATACTTCAATCCTCTGGTTTGCATGAAATATGGTTGTATTCCAACCCAATTAAGATATAAACATTCATCTCTAAGCTATGCACTTGACTTTGCGATATCTTTATCAGCAATTGTCGGTCAGGACTAGAATATTCAACGTCTGTTGATGTGCATAGGGAAAAACTTAATTAAAAAAAACAACAACACATTTAAGCTATTTGGATAATCTAAAATATAGAAGTTTATTGACTAAGTAACATTTAACGCACCACAAAATTAATATTGAAATCGGTCGGCATACTTATGTGATATGACAGGATAAAAAATGTATTCTCTCTGCGATCTAAACGATATTGAGGTCGAATTTCATGTTGTCCGTGCGTCCTCATATTTATCCATATTTGGAACTAATATATTAGTATTCTAAAATGTAACTACAACCACACAAGTATCCTTAAACATAGTCACTTTATGCAAAGCCTAAATAAAACAACTGTATAACAATTGACAAATACATGTCATGAAGCGTTGAAATTAAGCAAAAGTAATAAAATATCAACACACTAAACATATTTTAGCAGGATTCGAACCACTGTGACACAATCTTAATCACTATTACCCCGGGACATTTGTCTGATTCTTGTTTAAAATTTAATTTGATAACTGAAAATGAAATCGAGTCGAGCGCCTCCATGTATTAATGAGTGATAAATCAATCCACTACAAACATGTTTTGTATAGTTAAAGTATTTGAAACATTTGATAATTTATACAAAGGACAAGCTTCGAAAATATTTTTTTTTATTATAATTATTTTTAATGTGTTAATCGCAGCAGAACTGATGAACCTTCGTATGTCAATTTCATTTCCACTACAGCTTATTAATCTGGTTATGTTAAAAATAGTATCCCGACTTCTATGAAAAGTGGACCAGTTTACGGACTGCATTAATAAGAATCTTTTTTTTTTTAAATTCCCATCCGAAGGCAGTTCTGATGCATATAGATCGCGCATTTTCCACCCGTCTGTTTGTCCGTCCGTCTTTCCAGCTTCGTGTGTGTTGTTCAAATTGAAACTTCTAAAAGAGATTAAAATGATACGTACTTCGTGAAATGATAGAGGGTTTTGAGAAGAAGCAGGAAGTGGACAGGCAGAGTGCAAGGACCATATCTTTTTATTCAATAGTTTCGGAGTTATTGCCCATATGTCACAGGGTAAGAAAATTGTGCGGCCAGTCCGGGACTCGAACCAGGGACACCTCGCGAACAGGGCGAGTGCTCTCCCGACTGAGCTAACCAGGCCGCCACACAATTTCTCCCCTAACGTAACCAGACCGTGACATACACCTACCAGTTGAATATGTATTCGTCCTCGAATGCAGGGATTCGGGGTGATATATAATTAACCACGGGCCTCCGTAGGAGTATAACCAGGTAATTCACGGCCCCACGTTGGGCGCCAAATGTCACAGTGTGAGAAAATCGTGCGGCCCGTCTGGGACTCGAACCCGGGACACCTCGCTAACAGGTAGAGTGCTCTCCCGACTGAGCTAACCAGGCCGCCACACAACTTCTGTCCTAACGTGACCAAGTTCAGACCGTGACACTTACATTAATAATTATTTATGCAGAGCGTAACCCCATTACGAGTGGAGAGATTAAAAGCAAACAAACACATAATAATGATAAAGGATGTAAGGTAGGCTTTTGTACACGTTAGAACCTTTAAAGCGGGTATGCACGATTTTGTCAAATATGTATGAATTTATGTAAAATGTGTAAAAAAAAAACTTATTATACATATATTTCAATAAAAATTAAAATAAACGTTAAGAAGAACATGTGTCGAAAAATGCGAAATAAGCCAGATATTTAATTCTGAAATCGAAAATGTCTGTACAGTCGAATTCGCCAGCATGTATATCATGCATGTACGATGTGGATCTAAATTTAGTTTTACGGATCATTTTAACATATTTTATCAATATATTACACTTTAACACATATAACAATCGTGCATACCCGCTTTAACGAATAGCCGCTAGTCAGCGCAAACGCATTCAATAAGGTCAAAATATCTCTGCGGACGCGTTAGAAAACTTGAAAACCAACATTCTATAGTATATCGACAATATGGACAAGGAGTGCTTCAATATTTTTGTTGTTGTCTATTCTACTCTTTGCAAAGTTTAAAAAACTGTAAGCATATTGTTTATAATTTGACTTGACTTTATGGTGATCTCCTTCAGTGTATAAAAGAAAGAGCAAATGTCACTGTGACTCGTTTACTTTGATTACGGACTGGTTGTTACTGGTTGTTTCTTTGATTATGGACAGGTTGTGCTTTGATGCCGAGATGAAAGATAAGGACGTGAATAGCAGATCAATTATCTGTTTCTTTTAAAACGACTTCACGAGGACCACTGATGTATGTTTCCGTGAAAAAGCAATAATTAGCATTCAACTTGAAGACTCCATAACGTCCCATAATCCTATGTTTTATTGAAGTTCACATTGTACAGCGATACTTTTGATTGACTGAAGATTGCTGTTGCTGCTATGATATTTGGTTGAACGTGTATGTTTCAGTTCATGCATTTACACGATACAATTATTGAGTGTTTTTAGATAAAGGATGAGTCTGATGTTCTCATTCACGTAATCTTATAGACACGCGCACATACGTTCGTTTTCACAGATATACCCCCCAATAAAAAAGCACACGCACACTTAACACGCAACCTGCAATACATGTACAACAGTCATAATTCGCGTGCACACGTGCTCGACACCTTATCAAGCGTATTAATTAAAAAAAAACAACAACAAACAATTACAACTAAAAAACAATAACACCTAATAACTAATAAACAGCACACAACGTGGTATAGTTCATCTTTGATCATCTTCTCAACATTCTAAATCACATATTCCGTATAGTACCTATTACATAATCAATGTTAACGTATCTGACTCCCTTAAACTATCACAGATACAATAGTAATTTCCCATTACCGAATACAGAGCACACGTACATTCACAACCGTGTTTGATTCTATTTTATTTATTGGAAGATTTTGTAGTCATGTTAAAATGTTGAAACTAGCTTACAGATTTCGATGGTGTATAAGTGGAGCCTTTTTAAACTGTATTTATTGGTATCTAACGGTCTGATTTATTCTGCATATTTCAGGCCGCTGCAAAGGGGAATCTCGAGGAGTTTCAACGTCTCTACGAGAACGATCCCTCGCGGCTGAGCGTCCGAGATGGCAAGGGTCTATGCCCCATACACAAGGCGGCGGAGTTCGGACGACTCAATATCCTGCAGTTCATCGTTGATCAGGCCGGAGGTAGGGGTCCAAAAAAAGGGGCTCGACATTCCATTGATTACTTCGGTACATCTTAGAAATTAAGACGGATACAGTTTTCGTCGTTGTAATAAGTTTTGTTTTTATCACTCCTGGTAACGTGACGTGGTTTGAATCCTACCTACCAAACTAAAAAGCGTTGTCAATAGCTCCGTAAAAAACGATGCAGTAAATCTTTACTTTTGAAATTGAAAATAGCGCTTAGGGTACAAATTTTATAATTATATTTAACCTCAGGAAAATATTGTTTTTACATGTACTTTACATGTACATTCATTAAAACTGGAATAAAGTAAAAATATCTACCTCGCCATGGCTATAGTGCTACACATTGTTTCATCAAAAGCACTATATTTCGATTCCAGATATTGTTCAATATTAGACTAACACCTACATTATGACAATGAGCAGAGTTGTTGTCCCATGCTCTCACAAACAATCTCATCCATCAAAAGAAATCCTTCGAGATCTGGAAGGACGTTATTTTTTATTTAAGTATTATATAATGCAAACTGGTATCATTTTCTTTTATATTTAACAAATAGTGTATAAGATTAGGTACATAATACAAAACTTATGACTTCAATTAAAAAGTAAAAATAACAACGGGTAACTATGTGTTCCACGTGTCTCGGCTTGCATCACATGGTTGGTTATAACGGCAGGATTTGATCCAGCTTTGCTGGTTCCAGTCAGTTCTCTGCGCGGAGGTTGACATTGTGTGGTAGGTAGATCCAGTCGACTTAAAGCCGAAATGCACAACACATGTATCAAATACTGATTTTTTTTACCGTAAGTTTGTTTAGCGTTTTACTTTTGCGTATATTTGTGCGAAATTATGTTACGGTCTGCCAGGGTTAGTCACGTTATCAATATGCATGTGGTCGTTATATACCAACGCACGTCGTCAACAGTTGACACTTCTAAAGTTCAAAAAAAGGTAATGCTGTTTTTTTTTTACCATCAACTGGATAAGTAATTTACACCACTCTGCTATCATTTTGTCTGCCACGATCACATTTGGTCGACTAAGTTAAAGTAATACCCATGTGTGCTGAGTTAAAATAACTGGTGTTATTATTTCGAAATCATGTATTGCGATTATGAAGTATGAACATTTTCTAAACGTTCGGCTGCAGCGAAGACTTACATGTATACACTTCATGTGAAGAACACACCAGTGCACGATTTTTTCCAAATATCTTGAAAATAATGTTATGTGGGAGAATTATTTTATTCTATATTTGTTTCTATTCCTTTGCTTGAATTTCAAATCTCATGCTTATAGAGACCTGCTTGAGTCCGTTTTTTGTGAAGAACCGAAATTCTCTATCTGATGAAATTTCTCGCAATCGTCCCGGACTAGAAATCGCACTCAAGACGCCCCATGTCTTAAAGCAGACACAATATTTAAAAACAGAGGTATACCAACTATTCCCCTACATTTCAGATCTGAACATGCCGGACAAGCTGCTTAACACGCCTCTGCACGTGTCGGTACGCACAGAGCAGGTCGGCTCCATCCAGTTCCTGTTGGATCATGGGGCCGACCCCACTGTCGCCAACGACGACCAAATGGCTCCCCTTCACCTAGCTGTCGACATTAACGCGAAGAAATCACTCAAGGTAAGGAAACAGAAGTGGCGTTTGCTATATAAAATTGAAAATTTGTCAACAGTTTAACATATACAAATTTAAGATATTTGTGTACACTGAAATGACCGTTCTGTGTAAACATAGCCCCTGTACCTTTTACCTGCAAAACACAGGTTTGGATGTTGACAATTTAAAAAAAAAGAAAATAATTCACGTTAAAAATATTTGTAAGGACTTTATATTTATAATCAATATAATTTTCCTAGATTGAGTATGCAAGGTGGCGTAGTTACGCTATTGTGCACGGCAGGTAAAGTTACGATATTGTGCACGGGTAAAGTTACGCTATTGTGCACGGGTAAAGTTACGCTATTATGTACGGGTAAAGTTACGCTATTGTGCACGGGTAGTCTGAGTGTAAGTCATTCAGGTCAAAACGGTTTGAAAATAAAAAATAAATCAGAACGATATGTGATAATGTTTTGTTTATCAAAAGGTAAATTATTTTCAAAATGTAATGATTTTACTGATACAAATGTTTATTATTATAGTGTTTTTACATTTAATCAGATAATTTCCAAATTGATATACGCCAAAAACAATTCGAATTTCTTAATTTCAAATACTATCAGTACGCGTTTGTTCATATTGTGAGAATTGAAATAATTCATATGAATAATTTCACCGTTGTGTCTTTCTTCGAACAGGCGCTGCTGTCACATGCCAAGGTGGACCCCAACTTGAAGGGAGAGAAGGGAATGAATGCGCTACATTACTGCGCGTACAAAGACAGAGCTGAGTGTGCAAAGATTCTCGTAAGTTAAGGGTTTATCTGGCTAATAATTGATCGCATCCACTTGCATAATGTCAAGAATTGTTTTCTGAAATTGTTTTCTGAAATATTCTTTTTATTTGTTTTTTAAAATGCATTGTAAAGAAAAAAACATCATTTTTTAATATATTTAATTGTCTTAAATAGTAAAACCGCTACATATACTAATCATCATTCAACGACGTTTATGTTTCATGTTTTAGTTAGAGAATGGCGCGAAACCCTGCCAGAAGTGCGACAACGGCTTCTTCCCCATTAATATCGCGGGCAAGTGCGCAGCCGCGAAAACTCTCGAGATTCTCATTCAGCACGGTAAGTGCAAATTGGTCAGACAGTTAACGAGTCGTGTCACCATCCAATTCGGTTATGTCTCGCCTACGCATTTTATAAATGGCAACGTGTTTATTGAATACATTACATTTTTAAACATTGTATCAGCTATCTGGCTGATAAAATAACTTGTTTTCGTGAATGTTCAATCCTTTGAGAATAGTCGGTTAAATGTTTCACGCTTCTGTTTTACTGATGTAGCGATAGTAAAATGTTGATTTGGTCTTACATAGAAATGTTCCATACATGACAATTCTGCATTTAAAGGGTTGTGTATTGCAAACGTTATGGAACACTGTTCTCTATACCATAACAATTACTAGATGTTTGCCATTAATAGAATTCATTATGTTATCTAATGACTCTTCTGTCTACTTGAAAAATGTTCAAATCCTCATGGACTTATTTTACGCGATGTCATTAATTAATGGATGTAGTTGTACATTATGTTCCTGGAAGAGATAATTGGTAAAATCACGATCCCCGTTTACATAAATTTGCTCTTACATTGTAGTTTGGCCATGAATACGATTTTTTTAACTATTATCGTTTATTTCAAGCGCGCATTTGTTTGACCTTGATCAATCCCACTTTGGGTTTTTTTCATCAAAGGGGCCTTTTCACGCTTTGGTAAATTGATAAAAATTGAAAAACAATTGTTTCAGATTCACAAATTTTCCTTGAAGTCCTCCAATGGTATTTGTGAGGAAACAGTAATACTAAACATTTACCATGCTCTAAAATACGGTGGCATAGAGGTGACATTCACTTCTCTTTTTTTAAATTGCTCTCCTTTTTAGCATAGGTGCAACGCACCTGTGGTTAAGGTATATACGACATTTCGAAAACCCACATCGATCGGTTGACCATTATGAAGCCTTACCTGATCAAAAATCAGACGAAATATCTATTTAATTTAGTATATGGTAATTCTTACCAATTTTTTGTTTGAAACGTTTTTCTTACGTTTTCTTCCAAGAATATTGCTTACACCGTTTTAAATGAATTTTTTTAAGACCGTTTTACGTGAAAAAACCTTTTAGAAACTAAAACAAATTTCGTTCGTAAAACAATTCTGTTCTTGTTGATAGTGACCTCACACCTAATTTCTTTTTCCTTTGTTTACTGTTCTGTGAGAGGTCAAATGTTTACATAACTGAATTCATAAGGCCCTGGTTTAAGGATATGTAACATTTCATAGGTTAATTATAAATAGAAATTAAAACATATTCTCAGCAGGAAGTGGGGCATATATAAAGCACTTTTATTCTTTGAAAATGTGTCAAAAAATGGAGGAGTACGATGAATGTTTTCTGATTTATGACATGGATTCTGACCTGCATTTCTATGGATTTGATGAAGTAGAGTTTGAAAGTAATAGAGATGTGTTAATTGAAGTCAAAATGATTTACTTTGAGCCAGAAATTAATGTTACGAGTAGAGCTAACAGTTTAAATGTGGCATCGGATTTAATGGATTCGCGCGAATTCTGGACGAGTGTTGTGTCTGTAAACTATTAAATGGAAAGCTGTAAATGTATCAAGACGGAAAAAAAACGGATGGTTGCATAATGGTATGCGTGAAATAACGTAATTCTATGTATTTATTTTCATAGTTATGTCATTTTGAAACCATTCACGTTCGTCACTATTTGGAATTCCCGTTTCTAAAAATAGAACATTTTGGTAACAAGGGGGGCGACTCGTGATGTCAGCAATCGTTAAGGTTACAATATACTAAATAATCGAGTCATGAAGGGCTGTACTTTCTAAACAAATCACCATATTTTCCTCAAAGGCATGTAATACACTTTAGACTGTTTTTCTGGTTTTATCGTTTGGAGATATTGATAGGGTAAGCATAAGTGTTCACTACTAAATCCCTGAAATAGGATAAAGTTGGAGATTAAAGTAAAAAATGGCACTGCAAAAGGTTACAATCCACTAGAAAACGGCCGAAAAAAAGGCGCAAAAACAGTCGATTTTGATTTGAGTCGAATTCTTTTTTGGTTTGAAAATGACAAATCTTTTTTATTGCTTAAAACGATTCAGCTAAGAATGCCCGTCAAGAAAAGGTATGGTTATGGGGGTCTCTATGTGCAAAATGTTGTATTTATTTTCGCTCAAAGTTGTCGCTTTTACATCGAAACATATAAGGAAACTATTTAGTATATTTTGACCTAAACATTTACTTCAGCAGCAACTTCCCTGTATCTTGCAACTATGCTTTCAGCGCCATCGGCGCTCTCGTTTTTCTATCTCGTGGCCACGAGCTAGCTATGGCGTGGCCACGAGATAGAAAAAAGAGGAGTGCAAAACTAAATAAAAGCGGAGTGCAATTAAAAAGGAGCGGTGCGGTAAATAAAGGCAGAGTGCATTAAACAAAAGATGAGAGAATTTTTCGCTATCTCGAGATATATATAGCTGGTCAAAGCAGGCAACGCTCTGATATAACGTAACATGCTACTATTAGTACTACTATTACTACTACTACTACTGCAGCTGTTGTTGTTGCTGCTGTTACTACTACTACTACTACTGCTTCTACGACTACTACTTCTACTACTACTACTACTACTACTACTACTACTACTACTACTACTACTACTACTACAACTACTACTACTACTACTACTACTACTACTACTACTAGTACTTCTACAACTACTACTACTTCTACTACTACTACTACTACTACTACTACTACTACTACTACTACTACTACTACTACTACTACTACTACTACTACTACTACTACGACTACTACTTCTACTATTACTTCTACTACTACCACCACTACTACTACTACTACTATTTCTTCTATCGCTACTGCTGTTACTGCTCCTCCTCCTCTTCCTACTACTACTACTGCTACTGCTGCTGTTGCTAGTAGTAGCAGTAGTAGTAGTAGTAGTAGTAGTAGTAGAAGTAGTAGTAGTAGTAGTAGTAGAAGTAGTAGTAGTAGTAGTAGTAGTAGTAGTCGTCGTAGTCGTCATAGTAGAAGTAGTCGTCGTCGTCCGTCGGTCGTCAGTCGGTCGTCGGTCGGTCTTCCGTCGGTCGTCCATAGTCCGTCCTCCGGTCGTGGTCCGTCGGTCGTCCGTCGGTCGTCCGTCGGTCGTGGTCCGTCTGTCGTCTGTCAGTCGTCCATTCGGCGTCGTCCGTCGGTCGTCCCTCGTCAAAACATCGGTCGTCCGTCGGTTGTCCATCGTCCGTCCTCCGGTCGTTGTCCGTCGGTCTTCCGTCGGTCTTCCGTCGGTCGTCCGTCGGTCGTCCATCCGGCGTCGTCCGTCGATCGCTCGTCCCTAGTCCAAACATGGGTCGTCCGTTGGTCGCCCATCAGTCGTCCCTCGGTCGTCCGTCGGTCGTCGTCCATCGTCCGTCGGTCGGTCGTCCGTTGTTCGTCCGTCGTCGTCCGTCTTCGTCGTCGTCGAAGTGGTAGTCGCAGTAGTTGTAGTAGTAGTAAAAAAAAAGTAGTAGTAGTAGTAGTAGTAGTAGTAGTAGTAGTAGTAGTAGTAGTAGTAGTAGTAGTAGTAGTAGTAGTAGTAGAAGTAGTAGTAGGAGTACTTCCTTTATTTACTGCACCGCTCTTTTTTTAATTGCACTCCTCTTTTATTTAGTTTTGCACTCCTCTTTTTTCTATCTCGTGGCCACGACATAGCTATCTCGAGATCCCGACTTAGCTTACTCGTGGCCACGAGATAGAAAAAAGAGGAGTGCAAATTAAAAAAAAGAGGAGTGAATAACGACACAGCTATCTCGAGATCCCGACTTAGCTAACTCGTGGCCACGAGATAGAAAAAAGAGTCGTGCAATTTAAAAAAGAGGATTGAATGTCACCTCTATGTCACCGTACTAAAAGATCCATTATGTGCATCTTTTGACAATTTAAAATCCTGAAAATTATAAAGCGTTGCAACGCGAAACAATTGAATAATTTGGAGAATTATGTTGTTGTCGTTGTATTTTTTAATACTACGAGGATTGCATATGTAAAGTAAAAAATAGAAAATCATGTTATGAGAGTGGATAGTCTAATGGATAGAGTGGTAGACTTTTGCTCCATGGCTCCAGGGGTCAGTGGTTCGAGCCCCGCTGAGGGTTACTTTTTTTCAATTCTTTAATTGTATTCTAGTTTTTTTACTGGAGATTTTTAGACCCAATGTTAACATTTATCAATATAAAGCATTTAATGACCAACTTCAATTCATGACAAAATCTGTGAAAAGGCCCCTTTAAGAATGGTTATAATGTTATTTACCATCGGCGGAATCTACGTTTGCTAAAATAAGCTACACGTAAATAATACTATTATATGTATGACGAGGTTGTTAATAACAAACCTGGGATTTTTTTTGGTTTCCATTCAGTGGAGAAGCTGGGCTACAAGCGCGAGGACATTCTGACGTTCACGGACAAGGAGAACAACATGCCGCTACACGGTGCCGTCAACAGCGGCGATCTCAAGGTGACCATCCTCGTCCGAGAGCATAGAGTATCAGCGATGACATTTGTTTTCATATAGACTTAATATAATCTAACAAAGAGCCTCGTTCATGAGGACCATTGAACGTCCCTTACATTCCTTAGAATAACGAAACATTTCTTGTATTGTTTTCGTATTGCAAAGTTTAATTCTATACGTATGACGGTACATTTATTGTAAATGGTTCCCCGTTCGGAATTTAAAAATAAATAGTTGACATTTGACTGTCACGACGAAAACTCTCACATGTATATCAAAAACATCAAATGTGTTTGACATATATTGATTCTTTGTGTCATTCCCTCTAAGGCATGCATATATTATTAACTCCACAATGTTTGTTTTTCTTGTCCACAGGCGGTGCAGGTTTGCCTGTCGGCAGGAGCTCCCGTGGACGCCAAACAGGTATCGGCGACGACCGAATAATTATGTCCGTCTGGTATCGTAAATATAATAAAAGCGTGCACCTGCGTCAAGTGTTATCCCTGTACAATGACTCGGGCTGATCTTGGCGATGCGACTACGAACTCTTTTGACAATATGGTCTGAACTCATATATCGCTTATTGCGATTTCCCTTTCCTTTGGTGTGCATTTATTTCCAAGTGTTCTATAATAATATAGAGTGTATACTATTTAAGTCATTAATTTTCGAAGTCGTCAAGTGAGGAGGGCGCTTTCAAGATTATCGGTCGAGTATGATGATAATACTACTAATAATAAAGATTAACAAAAAATAAGAATGAAAATAATAACTATTGACATTAGTAGCATACTAGATGTTATAATATCGTTGTTTGGTGCCGGTAGGAGGACAGCTCGACGCCGCTGCACTTCGCGGCGGCTCAGGGGAGCGTGGACATGGTGCGGCTGATGCACGAGGTGCAGCCGGAGCGCTTCAAAGCCGCCCTCCACATGCAAGACGTTCTGCGCATGACGCCGCTCCATCGCGCTGCCCTGTTCGACCACGTGGCCGTCGTTAAACTCCTCCTCGAGCACGTGAGTAAAGGGCGAGGGCTAACAATCACTATACATATATTTGTGTGATTAGCTTCCCCTTAGCACCTGAAACCCATGTTCATGTATTTATATCTAATAAGTGAACTAGTTGCATGACAGCACAGTCCGAAACCATAAGACTTCGTTCTTTCCACTCCAGGGATCAGACATCGATGCCAGAGACACACACGAGCGCACACCTCTGATCCTAGCCTCTACGAAGGGCGGCTGGCGGACGGTGCACCTGCTTCTCGAATCAGGCGCCGACATCAACCTCAAAGACAAGGAGAACCGAAACTTTCTGCATCTCGCTATAAAGAACGGGGTGCCTATAAATAACTTCGGCTGCGCAATCATCAAGGTAAGCAACGGCACTGTTTAAGAGATAAAATGATATGCTTAACCCATTTATGCCTAGTGGACTCCCCCATCCTTTTAAATTTGATCAATTTATTTCCAAAAGTAGGGATGATTAGTATATTTATTTCTATATTTAGAAAATTCCTTACAGAAGTTCCTTTGAGCAAACAGCGCAGACCCTGATGAGACGCCGCATCATGCGGCGTCTCATCTGGGTCTACGCTGTTTGACAATGCCTATTTTCTAGACGCTTGACATAAATGGGTTAATGTACTAGCGATCCGGGTCAATCTTTGCAGTCTGCGGAGGCTCATTCGGGACGGAACTTTCCGCCTATAGAAGATTTATTGGTACCTTACGCAGAATCATTAAGGCCTATTTCCCTTTTAGATTCATTTAATTTTCCTTGTGTAAACTCGTTATGTTCGTTAAAACCGAAATGCGTACCTGTGACATCTTTTATTTGAATTTAGGTTCTTTAGAATAGATTATAATTGTACTTTTCAGCAGCTTCTCACATAGAAGTTTATCAATAAAAAAAGTGTTGTTAAAATATACAGCAAGTAAAAAATGAAGAAAAGAAACTTTGTAATACACCAAGATTGCGTCCATTTTACTTTTTTTTTGTTCGCAGCATGATAACGCTATACTAATCACACGTACGGTATGTAGTATATTATGGCGTCTTAGATGTCTCGTTAACGGGCATCTTTGTTCTCTTGTATATTATTTGGAGCATGCCATTTCAACATTAAAATTAATGCCACTTGATTTTTATTAATTCTTATATAGTTAGCTCTTCGTGTATATCGACCATTCAAAAAGCCTTGCAAAAATTATATTGCCTCTCTGATAATGATATATAATTAATTATTTATTGATTTGTCAACATAATAAACATTTCATTGCAGTTATTTGCTTGTTGGCATTATTCGTATAACGGTTTAATTATGAAGAGTTATTACTACTCGTCAAGATAAAGTAATTGTGACAAATCGATTTGCCAGTACGTGTGCGTTGACAACATGTTGATCTGATAAAGAAAAGGGTAAATTAAAATGTACCACTATTGTTAAGACCATTTTGATCTGTGTCGGTAAATATTACCCTTAATTGATAGCACTATTAAAAGTACTTTGTAGGAACATAAGACAGATGTAAAAAAAGCATTACATTTTTTACATGTGAGAAAATATAGTTCATTCTTCGCACATATATGTACTTTCATATTATTACTTGTTTAACGTGTGTCATCGCGACCAATATTTGAAATTAAAATATGTTATCCTTAGATTCTCAGGCACTCCCAGTCGAAAGATATAAACTAACATATAATTCTATAATGTTTTCAGGGTGTAAAGAATCTACTGAACGAGAAGGACGACCTGGGCTGCACGCCGTTACACTACGCCTCTAAGGAGGGGCACCTGGTTGCCATTGACGACCTGATATCGCTGGGAGCCGTCATCAACGCCAAGGATAACGAGAAGAAGTCACCTCTACACTTTGCCGCAAGGTAGTGTGGTTCGCTTGTATGTGTAATGCCTTAACAAGTTGAACTTTGAAAATATCCTTGTTTATAGAGTGCTTTTTTCAAACTTGGATATTATATGGTCGTTTTGATGACGATGGTGATGATAATTATGATAATCATTTGTCGCTGGAGGTGGTAGTTATCACTTTTCTTGCTACTTCTGCGAATCATTTTCATGATGGTGCTGATGCTGGTGATAATAATAATAATAATAATAATAATAATAATAATAATAATAATAATAATATAATTATAATAATAATGATTTTGTCACCCAGGTACGGCCGCTACAACACGTGTCGCCGGCTCCTCGACTCCCCAATGGGACCCAATATCATCAACGAGACCGACGGCGACGGCTTGTCGGCGCTGCACTTCGCCGCCGAGAACGGCCACACCAAGATCATTCACCTTCTTATGCAGAAGGGGGCCTATGTGACACGGTGCGTAATCTGTGTGCGACCTCAATGGATACTGGCAATATGTCTGTATATCGTTCTTTTCGGCGTCGCTGTCTGAAATGTGTCTTGACAAAGATGTCTTGTGACTAGTATATGCAGCTCGAAAGTTGAATGCCAGTCGAATTGCGTAACATGTTTACGTTTTAGGGAAAGCAAACTATCAACAACGGATGAATGAAAACTTATCACTTATGCCTCACTTTAAATATTACAATTCAGTTGAAGACATATCATCGACATATATATCGACACATATTATAAGTGGAAATTATACACATATAAAACTGATCATATCTAATCAGAATTATAATGGGTGATCAGAATGTTGATTTCAATCATAGAAAGAAATATATATTATACAAAACTTACATAACCAACACGATATATGCATAGAAATTTCAAGGATGAAATACACTTGATTGGATGTTGGTTATTACGTAATGATATTCTCTGCGCGTGACATTTGCATATTAATAATTTTTATGGCATATTGTTGACAGAAAAATGGTAGATTAAAAAAATGTAACCCGGAGCATGCCATTTCAGCATTAAGACGTAAAAAGATCATAACATGCTTGACCGAGATTATATTGCATACTATTATTATGTATAAATGGTGTTGAAACTGTATTTCAACACCGTGAATTCAAGCTGGTGATTAAAAACAAATCAAAGCGCCGAAAGCACACCATTTGTTCGCTATTGTTAAAACTTTGTAGGACTTTAATTTAAACCAAACTTCGGTATATAAAACCAAAGTACGTTCGCTTTATGGTTAACATTACAGTACGTTGAAGTAGTACATATATATGTCGAAACGAAACGCACTTTGGTTTTCCCTACCGCATTATCATTTCGGAAGTTCCATTAATAAAACCATACTATTCATCATCTTAGTCATCATCGTGGGTTATTTGAAAACATTAAAAAACCTACAAGTAATAATTCGATTCTAGTACAGCTTTATACTGAATATCCTATCATGACTATTAATGTGTACGTAGTGTTTTTATGAAGCTCTGCATATAATCGTCAGTCACGGTTGTTCCATTGATTATTGTTCAAATCTTCAATAAACGATGTCAGTCCCATACATAAACTAACAGTAAACTATTTTGAAACAGCAGGAAATGGATGAATATATATATTATTGAAATATCAATCACATTTGGTCTTCGTTTGTGCATACTTTATGCATGCCATTGAAGTAGAAAGATTCAACTCTTTGAATGTATATGTATGTACTATCAAGGCAATTGCCAACTAATATTCAAGTGAAATTCCTTTAATACTAACACTACTTATATATTAACTGCACAAAAGGAAGATATAGTCGTTTACATATGAACTTATTATAAATATTTCTGTAAATAAATATAAAGGTAGTATACTGTTGGTATATATATTCCGAAACCAGCCGAAATAGCGTCTGCTTAAAAGAGTTATGCGCGACAAGACTAATTTTTATACGAAAATAAATAAAATAAATGTTATGGGTTACGCATGCCAAAATTATTATACTGAAACACAACATTTTGATTTGGCACATCGATATCAAAATCAATAATGCAATATTAAAAATAACAGTATAAATTACAACATTCATCATTTTATACGCAATATGTTACGTATATACATACATATTGTAATGTTAATCAAGAATATTATTTAGTTTTATAATAATTGTAATAATAATAATCAATTATGTTATCACAATGTTCCTTACGCAAACAAATTTATTTGAAATTAAAAGATTTATAACTTATAACTATGCCGTCCTTAAATTGTTTTTCGTAATTAAACAATGACGAGCCCTTTTTAACGTTAAAACAAGCATAACTAAAGTAAACGATTTAACAGTGACAATTTAGGAATTAACCCTTAAAGCGCTGGAGCTGAATTTTAAAGGCCTTTGCAAACAGTTTGGATCCAGATGAGACGCCACAGAACGTGGCGTCTCATCAGGATCCAAACTGTTTGCTATTCTGATAGTATTCTTTGAAAAAAAATCGAAGAAAATGCTAATTTTAGAAATTCTGCAGACGACATTTTAGCATTACGACAAATTTCCCAGCATGCAAAGGATTAAGTATGTTAACACAAATTACTGTAGTAATCAGATTATTCTGATGCAAATATGAGATGGTATATGATCGCATAATTTAGGGAGCCTATTTTAGCTCAACTAAAACCTTCCCAATAAAAGGACAGCAGGGATGATACGAAAGTGAAGCACTTACATTATCAATTCAGTGAGATCTTAGCATACTGTCACGTAATGTTTAAGATATAGGCTGTAAACGATATTGTTAATTCATGTTTATTTCACGTTTGATCAACAACAACGCATATAATTAGGTTTCCCATTCCCGCAGTCTCTTACACATCGCTAATGTTTGTTTGATTACATTTCGTGCCAAGTATTAATTCGTGTAGATTTTCATGTTGAATGACAGAGGGCAATTATCATAGCGATGAACTCTTGTTGAAATGTTTTTGTAAAAATTGCATGCTTGCAATGAAGAAATATGTTAAATCCCCATTTTATATCTCTAGCCCGTATTTATACCCACATAAAGTTGAAAGGTGGGAATATTATTTATTAATGTGCCATCCAGTAAGAATTTCAATGATTAGTTATATGAATATACGTACTCTCTAAATCGTGTATAGGCAGTCTAGTCCACCTGAGAAAATAGAAAACATCGCATTATTTTCTTACAAGTCTCGGAACCCCGTAGCTTGACTTACATACTTTAAGGACTTTAATATGTCTTATATAACACAGTAAATCTCAATGCACAGTTCTTCGAGTTGTGTGCGGTTTTATTCCACCGAGCTACGCTACGATAAGATGTTTCTATATTCTGATTTGTTGTTTTAGAAGTATGCATTCTCAGGTTTTACATATTATCACATTTGTAAATCTACTATACAAGTGTTCCACGACGCACATATACACAACCATATAAATGCAGGTTATATTAATCTTTGTCTAGGTGTTGTTTATTTACGACATGTACTAAATATTAATTGACTGTCTTTTGAACGACATGAATGGTTTTGTTTTCAATCACTTCATGTTTCAAACCTATTGATTTATGTTCGATTTAATCAAAATTCTAATGCATGTTGATACACTGCTTAGTCCGTTTACTGGGTAGAATTGGTAGTTGGATGTTAAAATAGCTATAGATATACACATACATATTATAGAAAGTTATTCAGACATTGCATATACATACGTTTTAAACGAATTCGACATCGAATACATGGCATTTTGCTATACATTTTTTCTGACTGACGCAACATGCTTATAAATAATTATTTTGTGTACGACACCTTTAAGCTAGTTCCATGCTGTTCTAATTGTAGGGACAACATGGACAACTCGCCCCTCCACCTGGCGGCCTCTTACGGATACACGCGTTCCGTGAAACTTCTTCTTACGGTGTATTTCAATTTGATGGATTGCGCCAATAAAGCGGGAGTACGTATTTATGTGATGGTCCTGCTCTCAGTAGATTATGGACTCTCTGGTAAAAGTAGGCTACCTGAGTTCAATCACTGTTTGCGGCCACATTTGAGTTTGTTAGTTGTTCACTGTTCGGGGCCCGTGGAGTTACCTCCTCTCCCGCCCTCTCCAATCCCGGAGCACAAACCCACTTCAAATATTTAAAATCTTGCAGTAAAAAAATATTGCTGGAAATTCTAGTTTTTTTTTTAATCCCAATTTTCGGGAGTCTAAAAAAGTATTTAGGTAAGAGTGCTTACGCTCACATATTGCAGTCTCAGTCGCGGAAGGACCTACACACAAAGTGCATTATAACTTACTTTCTGGCTTTCTACTTACTTTCTACTTAATGAGGATATTAAGTATTCATGCCCCCTCCATCTTTCCCCTAAATATACACACACTAACACAAATACACAGCAGGTCATCAAACAATGTTTAAGAATATTTCAGTACAACATAACAACCTGGGCATTGCATTTCATAATTTCTTCATAACTTAAAATGACTCCAAAATGGTAATAAGGCACTAGTGCTTGGAAACTTAGTCCTCGGAAAATTAAGCTACGACACAAAGTAACTTCAACATCGAAACACTGCGGTTTTAAATAAGCTATTATACAATAAACCTACAGTACATAATATTTACTGAAATCGCTAATGTTTTCCAGCGAACCGCTTTGCACATGGCCGCACACCACAACCACCCTGGGGTGGTGGGCCTTCTGCTGTCCCTAGGGGCGAACATGCTGAGTAAAGACAAGAACGAGGAATCCTTTATGGACATTGCTCTGAGGGAGGGGCACTCTGAAGTCGCATTCGCAGTCATCAGACACGAGAGGTATCGGACATATAGTTTCCTGTTGTGTTTGTTTGTATGTACGGGTGGGTGCATATATATAATGCTAATTATTATGAGTCCATTGTATCAACAGATCGTTTGGTGATGATTTGTAGTACGCTTATCGTAGGACCGGTTAATCGTGTCAATTTAACCCATTTATGCCTAGTGGACTCTCCCATCCTTGTAAATTGGATAAAAAATTAGGGATGTCTAGTATATTTATTTCTATATTTAGAATATTTCTTACACAAATTCCTTTAAGCAAACATCGCAGGCACTCATGACACGCCGCTTCATGTAGCGTCTCATCTGGGTCTACGCTGTTTGCCAAGGCCTTTTTTCTAGACGCTAGGCATGAATGGGTTAATCGCAGACACCAAGTTAAATGATTAACGCTTTGATTGGGTATATACTTTTTTAGGGGGACTTTGAAACATTTACCAATTTTTTTATGTATTTGTATAGCATAAACATTTAGAGAAGTCGATTGTCGCTTAGAGGAATTCCATCTAAGATTATTCATTTCGGTCAAGTGGATATTATAGTATGCATGTTTGTGTTGAAAGTGGTTTAACCCATTTATGCCTAGTGGACTCTCCCATTCTTCTAAATTGAATCAATTTATTTCCAATATTAGGGATATATAGTATATTTATTTCTATATTTAGAATATTTCTTTAAGAAATTCCTGAAAGCAAACAGCACAGACCCAGATGAGACGCCGCATGATGCGGCGTCTCATCTGGGTCTACGCTGTTTGCCAAGGCCTTTTTTTCTAGACGCTAGGCCTGAATGGGTTAATCGCAGACATGAAAGTTAAATGCTAAACGCTTTGATTGGGTATATACTTTTTTTAGTGGGACTTTAAAACATTAACCCATTTTTTTTATTTGTATAGCACAAACATTTAGAGAAGTAGATTGTCGCGAACAGGAATTCCATCAAAGACAATTAATTTCGGTCAATTGGATATTATAGTCTGCATTTTTGTGTTGAATGTGGTTTAATAAAGTAAAATCACTACTTGTGAAATTTTCTTGTTTGAAATTACATGTCTTTGGAAACATCTGAACATGTGTGTTAAGCCGATGTCTATCGAGAATGATTTTAAAAGGGCGGCCTATTTAATAAAAGGATGTTACCTTTTTTCATAGATTAAACGATGTTTATGTTTAAATCACTTTGTGCTAATGGAATATAATAACGGAGTGTACTTAACCGATTTACTCCAGGGACGTCACCAACGATCGCCTGTAAAGAAACGTGATTTTTTTGTATTTTGGTCGATAAGATATCCATTAGATACAAAGAACAAAGTTAAAATATAGGCCTACGCTTAAAATTAGGACTTGTGTTTAACCCACAATAGGGTAAAAACGCGACAAACATTATGTGATACTGAGAAAAAATGACGTATTTGTTGGTTGATTCAAACATACTCTGAGAATACATCAATTGTTTTTTAACCTTTTCCGCTGTAACTTAATTATTAATATAACAGGAATATTGTTGCATGTTTTGGTTTTGACAAAGTTTTGTTGTTGACCATTTAAGGAACATTCATTTTATCCTCACTAAAATCAACTTGCAAGCGTATTGCTTGCCTTAGTAAAATACCATTTTTCCTAGTTGAAAAGTTTTTTTAAACGTGGGTTTTGTTATTGGCAAATGTTTCAATGTTTCAATGTCTTATTTAAGTCTCTTTCGCAATACATATTCAATTAAAATACATATAAAAGCACAGTTACATGTATGCGACCAATCATAATATGATTTATACGAGACTATATAATTATATACTTATAAACATTAACAATTATTGACTAACAGATTAATTCCACATGGTTAAAACTTACTTATAATAAAATAAGTTATTGTAGCTAAGACTTTGTGGTATTACTTACACTTGTCAATATTGTTTATACATTTAAATACCATTTGCTTTTTAAAACCTAGGCTAGTCTATAAACCATTCTACAAATGTACAGCATAAAACTTAAGTATATACAATTCATTTTGAATATAACATATTTATTATTTCTTTGAGAATATTAAAGCAGGATTTGGCTGATATATAAAGCTACCTCTCATATGTAAATATGTATTAATTTTAAGTTTCTCAGTATCTGACATGTTGTGACAATTTGAAGTTTCCATTAAAATGTCCATTAGACTTTTCCTGATATTAACATTAAAAGGACAATGAAAAAGTACATGTATCTCATCCTCCTACTATGTTTTTACAATGGAAACATGTTCGATTACCCAAATCAATATTTTCATATCGCCCAGTTTCTAATCTTAGCGGTGCCACACCGCATCGAAACTTAGCTAATGAACTTCTATACAAAATTGGCATGTTGTCTTTAACATATGCTTCTGTTCCAAAGTCTGTTTTAAATAATCTATACAGTCTCAATGTATTATAACCAACACCTCTAGTTTCAGTATAACTATTGACCGCACTTCTCCTTTTTTACAATTTCTTTTTCAAAAATCCTAGATTCTCCGTCATTTACAAATGTGTGGACATCATTGCATACGGTGACATTATTAGATGTTTCGAACTTGAAAATGCCACGTCATTTACGATTGTGACATAATTGATAGATATTACATATCGTAATTATAAATAGAAACAAATTGACGTCACGAGCGGACCAATATACGTATGGCCATATGGTCATATCTGAAAAGAATCGGGACTTTAACTGAAGAAAATGGCGCCCATACTCAGTCTGAGCCGTAGTTTTGGCCAGAAATTAACGAAAACATTAGAAAAAAAAACACAACACTTAACCTATCTCAAAAAGAAATTACGTCACACTATATACGTTTTGTGCGTAGTAACTTGAATGAAAAAAGTAAGGAAAGCTAGTTTGGCAATAAACAAACATCGTAATAGGATGATTAAGATCCATAAACACTAAAAATAAACGAATACTTCGTTAAATAGTTACCCCACACAATTTCAACTAGAGACATGATCTGATAACAATAATTAAACGAGATACAAAATGCGTGTTTTTATTTTTTGTGGGACAATATATTCCATTAGACAATATCCGAACGTTTCAAAGCGAATGCGACATTGGCCATGTTTTGTTTCCCATGAATAATGCTGGTGTGACGTTATTGGCAGATGTGTGTCATCGAATGATAAGACGTCAATTGAAGATTTGACTTAATTGATGAACGTGATACCTTTGACGGATATGGTGTCATTTAAAGGGATCTTTTCACGCTTTGGTAAATTGACAAAATTGAAAAAAGTTGTTTCAGATTCGTAAGTTTTCGTTTTAGTTATGATATTTGTGAGGAAACAGTAATACTGAACATTAACCATGCTCTAATATAGCCATTTTATGCATCTTTTGACGATTTTAAAACCTAAAAATTATAAAGCGTTGCAACGCGAAACGATTGAATAATTTGGAGAGTTCTGTTTTTGTCGTTAAATTTGGTAAAACTACGAAGATTGCTTATATAAGGTATAAAATACGTCAAGATGTGTACTCGGCGGAATAGCTCAGTAGGCTAAAGCGTTTTTACTTCAGGACTCTGGCAGGACTCCAGGGGTCACTGGTTCGAAACCTGCTCCGGGCAACGTTCTTTTCCTTTTTTTAATTTATTTCTTGATTTTTTACTGGAGCTTTTACGATCCAATGTTTACATTTATCAATATAAAGCATTTAATGAATAAGTTAAAAAAAATGCCAAAATCTGTGAAAAGGCCCCTTTAAGTATGTTGCGTGGTTTGTACATGTGTCGTAATTTATTTATATGACGTATTGGTGCAAATGATGTCATTAACGAATTTGACGCGTTTACAGGTGGGAGGAGGCACTGAAAATGTGCAGCAAGCAATATGGGACTATTATGAACGGCATGGTCCAATGTTTGCCGGACGTCTGCATGGTAGGTCTAGTGATAGTATCGTGCCCCAGCAGTATTTCAGTCGGTGATGTATAATATATTCGTCAATGAACTAACATTACTTTGTAGTGATGTTATGGTCTCGGGTCTGATAAAAATTCAGACAGTGTTTGTAAGACCTGAAACAATTCCCGGTTTATAGACGATTAAACATGCCTTAGGATTTCGCAGTAATCGAACTTCAATTTATAGGTTAAAGCTAAGATAAACCAAACTAAACGTCATTCAGTTATTATAAGTAGATATTCATTTCGAGGGCATCAATTTAAGTAAATGCCCACAAAATGGACAAACGCAGTGATACAAACGAATGAAAACGAGCAAATGTATATTTTCCTAGACTATTCATTCCATTTGATTGGTAAGTTTTTTAATTAAATAGTACGTTAGCATTTAATACAAAACATACAACAATAACACAGTTAAACTACATTTATCATTAACAACATACATGTCAGCCATTTGTGCGATTCAGAACCGTATGTATTTTACCAATCGACGCCTTATAAACGCACAACCTAAGTGACGTCAGTTTAAGTTGGTTGAGGTAAAGTTTTCATGCTTTGACGTTTTGTTTTGCAGGCCGCGTTAGACAGATGTCAGATTCCATCGAAACACGATCGAAAAAGTCGGGATTACTCTGTAAGACTAGTCTTTTTAATTATGCTTGTGGTATTTGCACCGTGTTTATCTCATTGACCATTTATTATTATCCGCATTTACCAGTTTCAACCAAAATAATTTAAAGATATGTATCATATATCAAATTTAAGAAACATATGAAGGGCAGGATATACTGTTTTTAGCGTATGTGTATGATCCTTTTTTCTTTACGCAGGTGCACTACAATTTCAAATACCTGCAGTGTCCTCTGCGCTACTTGAAGGGCAAGGACAAGGATGGAAGGGACCACACCCCTATGCTGGCCCTTAATGTACGCACATGAAATTCTGTTATTGCAAATAATACCCAGGGGAAAAATTCCCTTATCAGCCTATGGGTATTGATTTACTCAACAAATTATTCAAAGTGTTTGCTTTTATGTCAAAAATTGTATTAATTGTTGTTTGGTAATTAACTAATCATTACAAGACATCTGTTGGTTTGCACAAATCTTGGAATATTAAAAAGTACGCTTTAATCAAAGATTCTTTTAACAAATTGTAAATGAAATCTAAAGCAGGTTTACATATAAACCATATTTTTTATTGTATTTTGAGCGTGTTCCCTAAGAACCGACACTCATAAAGCTAATAAATCAGTAGATATGTGATTTATTTAGCTCGATAATGGTGTTTATTTTATTATCTTCAATAAAACCTTATTTTGCAGACGATGGTGAAGCACGGACGGGTCCAGTGTCTGTCCCATCCCGTCAGCGAGGCGTACCTAAACATGAAGTGGTAAGTACGATTCAGTGCAAAAGAAATAAATAAAAATGTATTCGAGCTTCTGGCAGTTTGCTTTTAATATTTCCCACATTATTATTATAGATGTGGTTTTACGCGAAAAATACGTCATTCATTTTTGTCTTTTTGCGCTTGGCAGATACGTACGTCAACGTAGTGAACAAATCTGAAATTCAAAAATCTAAGTAAAGTTATTCTCAGAGCTCGATTTGAACAAGTCGTAATTATTAGCTTTAATTCCTCTTACTCAGAAAAAGTACCTCCGTACTCATCGTTTAAGTCAGGTTTCGATGATATTTTGTTAGTTTTTGAAATACTGTTTTATTTAGAATCTTAACAATCTTTAAGATAAAGAGCGTCCATACCGTCTAATATTTCTTTACCTTTGCAGGCGGGCATATGGCGCATGGTTCCACATGACTAATCTCGTTATTTACATAATCTATCTGGCCTTACTGACGGTGCTTGTAACCACGTGCACATTCTCCCTAGAACGTGAAATCAGCAACAACAGCAGCAGCAGCGTCAACGCTAGTGTCAGCGTCAACAACGTCACATCTAGCATGCCTCTTGCTTCTGTCAGTCGTGTCAATGTCAAGGAGTATAAGTTCAAATCTTGCGAAGTACGTTTTAGTTAAAAATGCTAACAAGTTACATACAAATATCTTTTATTGAAAAAGTGCGACTTGTGAAAATGAAAAATTTCATTTTAAAATAAAAAACAATAATAACACAAACAATTAAGCGAATCAACTGTATTAAATTGTAATATTTGACATTCACATGACCTGTGTTAAATCTATTTCAGATCACAACCATGCACAGGATCTGTGTTTGCATCGTGTTCATTTTCTGCATCCTCAACATCCTCAAAGAGATCGTCCAGATGGTCCAGCAGGCGAGTTACCGATTATGCCTTAATGTTTGACCCATTTATGCCTAGTGGACTCTCCCATCCTTCTAAATTGGAACAATTTATTTCCAAAATTAGGGATGTCTAGTATACTTATTTCTTTATTTAGAATATTTCTTACAGAAAGTTCTTTAAGCAAACAGCGCAGACCCTGATGAGACGCCGCATCATGCGGCGTCTCATCTGGGTCTACGCTGTTTGCCGAGGTCTTTTTTCTAGAGGCATACATGGGTTAAAGCAGCTATTTCCACCTATCCGTTAGCGACGCATACGTTAACTTTGAAGTGCGTGTGCAAGCACTAAATTGACTTTCTTTATTTGACACTTTATTGGGAACGAAAGAAAGGTCACAATTAGGTCATATTCTAAAGTAAGCAAAGAGTTTGGAATAACCTCTGCTTAATTGTCGACGTCGTCATTTTATCTCTAAATTTAATTTCCGTTCAATTCATACTAAACATAAGGATTATCGGACACATATTAAACATGGTTTAGTATAGTTTTCATTTAAGTTACACTTATTTACAGTGTATACAGGACATCACGCACGGTTTTGGGTTAATAGGTCTTCGTATATGACTATTTCAGAAAAAGAAATATTTTAAGGACATGACGAACTTTCTGGAGTGGATCTTGTACAGCACGACTCTTGTCTACATTGCACCGTTCGTCATGAGTCACGCCATGTACTGGCAGTGGCAGGCCGGCGCCATTGCCGTGTTCCTCGCTTGGTTTAACTGTCTTCTCTTCTTGAGAAGGTATGGATTGTTTTTATACATGAATGCTGCAAATCAATAATGCAGTAATGCGCACAGATCTCAATGTTCAGTTCATTTAATAATCTGAGCATTTGTTTCCCTGATGTGTACGTGGTGATGTTATCTTTATATCTTCACATAGCCTGTGCAGTTTTAGTTTCGGCGTCTAAGGTATCTTCATATTAAGGCTGACTACCAATGGCATTTCAAAACGTTCGACATAATTGGTGTCTACCTGTTTATGTTTTCTGCATACCTTTACCTGTGTATTTCCATCATAATAAACGTTTACACAATCCTTTTAATGTTTAAGGATGACTTCTTCGGTATCTATGTTTTTAGAGTACACATTTTTAGATATACCCTTTTCAATAATGTATCTATTTTGACTTGTTCTTGTTTGTCTTTTTTCACGTTTTTATGTTTTTCTTCTTCGATATAATCCTTTTTACGATGCATTTGCAAGTCCTGGGGGCCGTTTCACCAAAGATCGTACGACAATCTTAATTTAAGACCAAATTTTGGAGACTGAAAATACAAAAGTTGTTCATCAATATGCATTCAAAATATAAACTATATGTGAGAAAACAATGAAATGAATAGATATACGGAAAAAGAATAGTATTATTCCTTGGTGTTGAGTTAAAATGCTTGCATTGAAATATGTATCGTATTCCAATTTTGTCGTACGATCGTTGATGAAACGGACCCCTAATCCGTAAAAAATATGTATTCTTTAGTTTAAGCTTTTTAAAAATCTACTTGGTGATTTTGCCTGTTTCTTTTCTATCCAGTGCATGACTTGTCCATCTTAATAAAAACTATGTTGGTGTATATCTTCACAACTGTGTGTGTGTGTATGGGCGGAGGGGGGGGGGGGGGGTGTCTGATTATACTTTTACAATATCATGTGTATTTTTAGATGACACGTTATCCTGTGTATAAACACATTTGAAATGTTAGGCATCTAGATTATGATGACGCCTATATGTCTGCACTATCCTGGTCATTCTCGTGTTTGGCTCCGTACACATGAAGATGGTGATGTATATCACCCTGATATATTTTATGTACGACTTCTTCTGTATCGTATTTATTCTCAGGTTCTACTTGTTTTACATCTTGTACGTGTTCAGATTCGACTTTTAGTCTTTTCAGGTTCGTCTTCCTTGTTATCTACTTAGTGATAAAGTCGTTTTTTCAGTTCTCTTTGTGCTGTCATTCTCGACTTTTTCCTTGTCTACGTGGTGATGTTTTTTTCTATACATTTACTACCCTGTGTATTTTTAGGTTCGACTTCTTCGGTATTTATATCGTGATGTTCCTGGAGATCCTGCGCACGCTTCTCCAGGTGCTTTTCGTCTTCTCCATCCTCCTCATGGCATTCGCCCTGGCTTTCTTCACCCTTCTCAACATCGAGGTAATAATCACTATCTTTTTAAGTTAAACGTATATTTTCAAATAAAGCTTTAGCTTTAATACGTCCAAAACATTAGATTCATTTAACCCACACGTTTTTTTCCAAACGCTAATTTAAAGCTAGCAACGTTAACTGTCAGCCGCACCATCAACATATAATTTTTTCAATACGACGGGCTTTAGAGACAACACTCGAATACCATCTTGCACTCCAGAAAGAGGTTGTAGAAGGCCAGACTACATAACTTGGCCGTGTATGTCTTAGAAATTCAGACGCTTATGAGTTATTTTAAATGGTGTATGTTGGGAACAATATTGGGAATGCTTTTTTTTAAAGATTTTGGGATTGATCTAGAACACCTTTTTCACTTGGCTGATATCATTTCAAACTACGCCATCGCGAAGTCAAAATGACGTAATGTTCTTACTAATAGTTTAAGAAGTTTTATCATCCCCACAAAACAAAAACAGCAACAACAAAACAACAACAACAACAATCACATGAACAGACAATATATTTTGAATGCACAGAATTTTTTTTCGATATTTTGAAATTCCTCGTTTTTTATCGTTGAAAAGCATTCTTATTAGAAAAATATAGTTTATATGTGTAAAAGTGTAAAATGGTTCCTTAAATATCCCGTTCCCAGGATAACCGCGCCTTTTCTTCGCCGACCCAGTCCCTCTTGCGAACAGCCATGATGATGTTGGAGCTGGACTTCATGGCGTCATTTAATGACCCCTACACGGACGGTGACGTCAGAACGCTGTACTTCGGTGACGTCACAATCCTTCTGTTGGTCGTTTTCGTCCTTCTAATGCCTATCCTGCTTATGAACTTACTGGTAATTATCATCATCATCATCATCATCATCATCATCATCATCATCATCATCATCATCATCAATCATCATCATCATCATCACCATCACCAGCAGTAGCAGCAGCAGAAGCAGCAGAAGCATCCTCCTCCTCCTCATCATCATCCTCATCAACATCCTCACCACCACCACCTCAATCATAATCACCTCCACCACTTTCATAATCACCATCATCATCATCAACGTCGTAATCGTCATCATCAACGTTATTACTTTCATCTTGATGGCCATCATATTCTTAACAAATCACAATAAGAACATACATAGTTTACATACGCAATAAGATTTATCTGTTTGTTAAAACATATATATTTGGAAGAGGTACTCCACCAGTCCGTTAGAGTGTATTGTATTGTTTTTAGATCGGTTTGGCTGTTGGCGATATTGAATCTGTCCAGAAGAATGCTACGTTGAAACGCCTTGCCATGCAGGTGTGTACAAGTATCAATCGTGTGTGTACAAAATTTAATGGTCACTTTCTGTAAGAGTTTGTTTGGTAATACTTCCCCTGCCATTATTTGTACTTTCATACATTGAATTGTATTGCTAAATCGTCATTCAAAACATGGCGTGCATTTCGACTTTGGAGTTTTATTATAACTATGTAGGCTAATTGTGGATTATCGTTAAATTGTAACAGGATTGCGTTTTTTTAAATATGGAATACCGTAATATATTGATCTATTGAACCGCGGACTATTCTTGCGATAAAACTTATGAAACACAATAGTCTTATTCTGATTCATGTTACATTCTAAGCATAGAACGCGATCTTTTCTCAATAATGGCTCTAAGCACTAAGTTATCTTGTTGCCACGATAACGCAACGATAAATTACTTCATTAATTCAATCGGCCGCTCGCATATTATGACGTCATCACATAATATATCCTTGTTGCAGGTGGAGTTGCACACGAGTCTGGAGAGGCGGCTACCGTTTCGCCTGCTAGATATGGTGGACAAGTCAGAGTACACGTACTACCCCAACAAATGCTCCGGCAGATTTGATGGGGTCAGTTTCATACTGTATTAATACGTAACTTCATTGTATGATATGACGTCATTACATAATGTCGCGTCTTTGCACTCAAAGGGTTATCGCCATATTATATTATATAGAGAATTCGTGACGTCAATGCATGATATTACGTCATTACAGCATATAATTGTATTGTATTTAAAGCTGTGTAATTGTTTTCGGTGTAATACAGATACAGAAGATATTTGTTGGATTTGGTGAAATCGATCTTTATTCACGAGTGATCATATACAATGATATGCGCCACTCGTGAAAATATATTTTTTATATGATCACAAGTGAATTAAAATCGATATCAACAAAATCCAACAATTATTATTTATATTTTATGGTTACAAATGATTATTGTTGTATTAATTTGCCTTTCCCCGTTGGATGCCCCGAAATGTTATTACATGTACTAGTATGTTTAATGGAAGCTTTTCCGTATGTTTTTTTAAAAATAAACATTCGATGCAGAGTTGTAAATTTGGGGTCGCAATAGGGAAACAAAAGATATCTAAAAATAATCCCGGTAAAACAGTACAAATTATCGATAATTTTCACTGCTATTTTTCACTGTTTGAAACGGTGAAATATCACTATAATTCACTGATATTTCTCTATAAACCATCCAAAAGTCTAATAAACTTTTTCTAAAAGATGCTCGTTCAGATAACAAAATGAGGTCGAAGGGTACAAGATGTTTTCGTCATATTCAACTATCCAAATATTTACATTTTATATTTACAATCGTCATCACTGTTATATTAAGTAATTAATGCAAGAAATTAAACAGTCAAGCGGTAATAAAACTTTACTCTACCACTTGGGTAAAAACAACTAAACATATTCATCCATCAACATGTTGTTTTTTAGAAATCAAATAATTATGATGAAATAACTTTGTACAGAAGCATGTATATTACCCCTTGCAAGAGCTAATTAATAAAATCTATACGCATTACACCGGACAAAAAAAGATTAGACATATTTCATTTATTTATTTATATTCTGAAACAAAAACCATAACTTATAATGCTTATTTATCTCATTTGTAACAATACATATGGGTCGCGTGCTGAGAAAACTGGGCTTAATGCATGTGCGTAAAGTGTCATCCCAGATTAGCCTGTGCAGTCCACATAGGCTAATCAGCGACGACACTTTCCGCCTAAACTATATTTTCGTTAAGGAGGGATTTCCTTGAAACTAAAAATACCATAAAAGCGGAAAGTGTCGTCCCTGATAAGCCTGTGCGGACTACACAGGCTAATATGGGACGACACTTTACGCATATGCATTAAGCTCGGTTTTCTCAGAACGCGGCTCATATTAATATGATCATAACATGTAATGATCACATGTGTTGTTATCGGTATAAAACGTTTGAAGCAAATATGTTGAAAGTAAATATGGCTCATTTATCGACAAATATCCGGTGCCACGTCCTACCAAGTGTGTCACAACACAAATTTCTACGGTACCGATCTCAATGAAGTCTCTAGAATTCACAACATGCAAGACATCAGTTGCATCATTTTCGAATTTGGCACTTTTGAAAGGTGTCCATTTTGCAGCTGATGTCCCGGATGTTCACGTTGAGCGACTACATGAACGACGAAGACGGGGATAAGAGTCTCAATCATCAGACACACCTGTATGAGGAGTTGTACAAACAGAAAATGAGGTAAGCCTACACGCCATGGCATATATGGCAAAAATAAGCTACCAATATATATGGAAGGGTATTCAGGTAAAAATTACATACTTCTTTGTGACTGTGTCATGATTCTTGATGGTACTTTCAAGTTGTATGTAGACACCTTTTCAT
The DNA here is from genome assembly GCF_020536995.1 of Dreissena polymorpha. Lineage (NCBI taxonomy): Eukaryota > Metazoa > Mollusca > Bivalvia > Myida > Dreissenidae > Dreissena > Dreissena polymorpha. The sequence goes on along the minus strand of NC_068358.1, from coordinate 19,116,896 downwards.
GCTTGATGCCTGATGTCCACTGTCTATTTACATTCGGCTTAATGGTATCATGCATGTGTACAGATGCAACATTTTTGTTCGTTAATTGCATGCTGCATATGTGTATGTTGGTTTGTGCAGAGAGACTTGTGCAATAGGCACAGTGCATACTGGAATCAAATATTGATGCGTTAAATAAATTAACGCGATAGCAAGATGTGAGTTTCACCCAAGCACAAAGCAACATACAATCATGCATGATACAACGGTGTCAATTGACAGTCGTTCCGAAATGCTACGGACGACTACGGAAATTTACGGCGTATAACGGAAATTTTATGTTATAGGAGAAGTTGCGCCCCTTTGTAAGATATTTGCTACTGACCCGAAATTAACCGCGTGTTTGTAGACGTAACTTTTTTTTGGTTAATGACTAACCATAATTTTTGAACAGTAATTTACCTTCAATATTCAAAGAAATTCTATGGATATATTTCAATATATGCTACTAATGCATGCATGCAAAGCTCCAGATAAGACGCTTAAAGTCGTCAAAAATGGATTAAATTTAGTAAAGAAGTAGATTTAAATTCTGTGCGGATGGTTACACATTGGAAAAATAAAATAAGATTTCAAAATTTGTGATCATGCGTAAAACTCAATATCAATGCATATAATGTTAACATTTTATCAATGAGTTCCCACTCGTCTAGACCCTCATAACAATTATGAAATCAACAGCACTTTAACGTTATTATGAATAACAGACCATCTTATAAAACAGTCGAAAAGCCGAATGTTTTCCATTATCTGGTCCTTTTATCGCAAAAAGTCTGCTGTAACCCGGCAATTGTCATGAGCTCTTCTTAGACTATAAACCTTAATGCGGATGTGCCAAAAATTATACTTACCTGAAAAAAGGAATTAATAATAAACTTTAAGGCTGGATTTTTTTATAGAGTGTAAACCAAGATTTTGCTGAAAAAGTTATCTGGAACTCTGCATGTATGTTGAGAGGAAATCCATTATATAATTTCAAATTTACTAGAGTACTTTTATATTGCACCACATAAACTGCTATAAAACTATAATATTGAAGTGCACATAAAAACTTTATTATAGATGGGTAGGTATTTCATGTCAATCTCTTTCACATATGAAAGAGCTGTTGGTCATGCTGCTTTAAGTACATATAGATGCATGACACAATTTAGAATAAGCAAAATAAAACACTAGGTATTTGCCAAGATTCATAAGAGTCAAATATATACGAGCAGTAAGAGCGTAATCGTGCGCAGCGAGACTTACTCATTTTTGTCATACAGATTGGATATAAATATTATAGAGCTTAACAAAAAAATACATTAAGCCCTGTTCTCTCGGCACACGCGCTGGACACACAGGTGGTTAGCGCGTGGCTATGATCATAATTAGTGAAAACATCTTTTTGAATGATAAATAATCATATTATAACGAAAAATCAACTTTTCTATAAATAAAATTCACTATCGTTTTATATATAAGAAGGTATCCAACTCGAAATCATCCGAAAACGGGGTGCATCGTTTTGAACAGCCATTCCTAAATCAATTTTGCAGCGATTTTCATGAACCCGGTCTTATTCAACGCAGAAATGAATTTCCTTTTAGAAAATGTATATATCTTGTTATATTTCTACACATGCTGAGTCAAATTTTAAAAAATAATGCTATACACAATTCGCTTGACCCAGTTGTGATCGATCAGACCGTATTTATGAAGACACACCTCCGCATTGGACCAATGAAATATCTCGTGTGTTTAAAATGTCAGATAGTTGAAATGTATGTAAACAAAGGTTTCAAAATGCGCCGGACAGTTAGTTTTGATGCATAATGCAACGGCAAGCACGGTAAGAATGTTTTTTCATAAGTTTTATTGAATTATGGTATCGAGGTTCGTGAACTTTGCAGGGAAAATGCCCTTTACTTTGTGAGGATTTCAGTCATGAATACGGTCTGATCGATCACAACTGGGTCACGCGGGTTGTGTATCGTGTAATATCTTAAAAGTTGACACAGTATTTGTAAAAATATTGCAAGACATATACATTTCCAGAAAGGAAATTTATTTCTGCGTTGAATAAGACCAAGATCGTGAAAATCGCTGCAAAATTGATGAAGTAATGGCTGTTTATGCATGTCTTCGTTAATTATTTGGTCAGACGCTTTATTTATCTGTAAAATCTAGTCCGCAAAGCGTTTTAATAAGTTTGACTGCTCCGTTATCCGTGCGCTTGCTGAATGAATGCGTCTCCGTGTTATGATAATAACTTAAAACGATGCAACCCGTTTTCGGATGATTACGAGTTGGAAACCTTATATATATAGTTTGAAAAAGTTTGCAATCGACTGATATTTTGGCGCAACAATCGCGGACGTCTTTCAACTTATAGACATTGTAAGTATAGCCTGGTAAACAGACTAGAAAAATCTGAAAGTTTCACGCACAGGTCTGTGACAATTGGGGTCTGGGCTACTTTATGAGGTCGATATACAATGCACATCGGTAGATTACGTCTACTGTAATTATTTGGACTAGGGATGGGTTAATATAACGCGCGACACACCGACCACACTCAGATGTTCTGCGTGTTATTTACAGAATGCGGGACATCTCGACGGCGCTTACAAAGCAGTACGACATGATGCGGCTGATCGTTCAGAAGATGGAGATTCAGACAGAGGACGACAACCGGGACGAAGGGGACAACTTTGAGATGAGCAACCCCATCGAGAAGGGCTCAAAGTGGGCGCCCGCTAAGCACAACTTGCTGCGACAGAATGCAATCGTCGCCCACTGGAAGCAAAGTATGACTGAAGACCCTTGCGGCAGAACCCAAACCCCTGTTGGGGATATGGGATCCTGAGAATCCGGTTATTGAGCCTCAGGAGCCGTAAGCTAAGGGCTCTGAAAGCTAGAATGAAGGACCCGTTTGGTACTTTTCGAATTTGATAAGGACGCCTGGACAATGAAAGTAATTGTCACTCTTAAATTTGGGATATGAGGAACGGAATCTCCGGTTATTTGGACCCTCCGGTACATATGTGTTCAGACAATGATCCTGGATGAAATGTTCTAGTCAATCAGATAAACTTTTTACTGTTGTAGCGTCGCGGTGTTGTAATGTACATTTCATCGGCGTGGCACTGAGAGATGTGAGTTTATTTCTGTTTATCAAGTGTGGATAGCCTCTTACTCATTTATGTTTAATGATCTCACACGTTTTAACATATTCTTTGTAATTATTGATTATATATGAGTATAACATTGATTTCATTTGCATTTTATAACCTATTTTTAAATGGCTTCCATGTAAAGAATAATGCGCATTCTAATTTAAAAACACATGGCTCTACGAGTTGTTCCTTTTCAAATATTTTATTGATAAACATTTTTTAAGGTAAAGAAGTAAAACCGATAAAAAACTAAATAAAATTACATACCTTTTGCGTTCTTAATACTTATATAATTTTAGAATGTTTTTGTTTACCCTTTTATACATGCAATCACCGTTTCGATACACCTGTTGCCAGCTTTTGATACAATATTTGTTAATAAAATTAATATACTCTTTTGTGTTTTGGCTAATTGCTTTGCTTATCCGGGTTCTATTGTGAAAAAAGTGTACGTATTACTATTATAAATATGCTTCGCATTTGAGAAAAGTATCTTCCTTACCACGTGTTTGCTGTGTTAAATATTGTGTTATTCATTATTGTTTTTAAGTAACACTATGCTCTGTGATGCAACACTTGTGTAATTTTATCACGTGTCTGGCCTGACTTTCTAGCTTCTTATACATTTAAATATTATATATTGTTTATATATTTTAAAAATTATTTAACCTCAAGATGTTACATTTTGCTAAATTACTATATCATATGGTATCTCTTTTAACTCATTTATACCCAACGTCTAGTAAAAAGGCCTTGGCAAACAGCGTAGACCCAGATGAGACGCCGCATGATGCGGCGTCTCATTTGGGTCTGCGCTGTTTGCTAAAAGAAATTTCTGTAAGAAATATTGTAAATATAGAAATAAATATACTAGACGCCCTTAATTTTGGAAATAAATTGATCCAAATTAGAAGGATGGGAGCGTCCACTAGGCATAAATGGGTTAAGTTGTGTAAGAAATGTTCATCATCCAACGAAGTGTGCGTCAATAATGTTCAGTCCGCACATTTTTGAAGAGTAATGAAAAACAATTGACCTCAATTGTTAAATAAAAAATAAATATATAAATAAATATATAAATAATATATATCATCAGTTAAACGTATTACAATACAATTATCAAGATACTCCAAATTCAGTTTAACACGCCGGAAAATTTGAGATTTTTTATAATCTTATCACGTTAATACACTGTTGCATGATTGATTGTTGTCTTTTGTATTGTAAATTGTTCATTACCGCACTTTGTTTTAATTTTTGTTCATATTGTGTGAGATTAAATTTATATTTACCAGTTTCAAACAAATAAAAGTTTTCAGTTTTGGCTCGTTATATCTTTAAACATCAACTTTTTATCAACGTAACTTATTAAGTTCTTTACCATGGATTCAATTAAATTAACGATCAATAGTTACCACACGCTGTCCTTTTTTTCCACTCCATATTTTGTTTCATTTGGGTTGTGAAATCGTAACCGTTTATTTCATGCGTTGTACCATATGATTCACCACTATATTAAAAGTATATATGCCTCCTTTTGGGCAGCACTTTAACAACTGTTCTCGATTTATATCGTTGTAACTTGTAAGTCATCTTCGTTTTCAATTCTTCTATACTTAAAATGAACCGTGGTATAATGAAGGCCACATAAGCAAAATTGATTGAAGATATTTCTAACAATGATCAGAACCGTAAAATATAAGGTAAAAAATAAGAATGCACATATTCAGAGATTACAAATATAAATGTATAATAAGAGTCTCATTCGTAAGGCTTTTATGTTTACATTTTCATGTTATAGTTGAAGTATTTCCATTTTTTTTATTTGGCTAAGCTTGATAGCGCAATTGCTGGAAGCGCTTTCTGATGTAACTTCTTCAAAGGACTCAAAGGTCGTGACTTTGAACTTTTCTTGAAGAATTTTATGCCGTTTTTCTGATTCTCTATTAAATATCTTATTTTGTTTCATTGACAGAATACTCGTGTGTTTGTAAAGCTTATTTCAATCATGTAATACACTTAATGGGCATATTGCAATTATCTTTTAGCAGGCTTGTTTGTAATACTTTCACATATTAGTGATTCTATTTATTCGTATCAAAGACCATTTTTCGTTTTCATTGTTTGCCTTTTATGCATTGATTTCTAATTAAAAAAGCTCGAATTCCATAGTTTAAGTAACATTTTGTTTTGTAAAATAATCATAATTGCACTTCAGCGATATTATAAGTAATATTTCCAACTGCATTATTTCATTAGGTACTTTGTATTCCATGTTAATCATGTGAAGTGTTATTTTTTAATATATGTTTAGGTGTAAAGAAAAAACAGTCCCGCGTAGTTTTATAGTCTTTTCTTGCTGTTGCGTAATTATAAGACGATAGTAGAACATTAAAACTTGATTACAATAAAAAAATGGTCATATGTCTTAATATGAAGTATTTTTAATATAAAACTATCATAACCGAATTGATTCCCTCAATTCACTTTTCACAACAATAATTAATATTGTTGATAATGGTTTCGTTGTTTGGAATCTGTATTGTTGTCAGAGCGAATAAACAAAAAAAGATCACTGGTTTTGATTGTAAAACATGGACGCGCATCGTAGTATTTAAGGTAGCGCATCTGCAATGGGCACCTTTCCAAATATAATCTAGTAATAATTATTTTCTTAATCAGCATTATTTCACTGAACTACATGCACATTTTTGGTAGTTGTCCATGCTTTGAATAAATATACTGTTTTTTTTTAAAACCACTCCACGCTCGGCTTTTGTCCAGTTTATTTGCACCCCTTGGCTGGGGTATATGAAAGTTCCATAATTAATCCAGATTTCCAAATATGAACATGCAGTTGGTATGTATAGATGCAGTAAAGGTGTTCAAAGTTTAAACAAGATGAAATAAGTATTCTTTTACAGACATGTATTTATTATAACTTGTTATCTATGGAAGAGCGCCATGAAATGTAAGTGGTTTCAGCCAAGTAGAAATTGGGTTGGTTACAGTGTCATAAAATTCAAAATAGTATCATTTAAGTAATAGTTTGAACTTAGTTTTTATAGATACACTATATACAGCAAAATTACCAAGAAATATACAGATTTACCGTTTGTTTTTTGAAATCAAAATGCAACATGCATGATTCATATTTTCAGCAGTTAATCACCCAATTTAGCCATAACGTTGTTTTAATTAAAAAAATGAAGAATGTACATAAAACATTGCAACATATTTTACAATAAACATAGCTTATAATATTCTATATTAAATCAAATTACGTTAGAAAATAAATAAAATTCGCAAAAAGTAAGTGTTGTCGACAGGATTCGAACCTGCGCAGGAAGATCCGAAAATATTTCTAGTCTATTGCCTAAACCACTCGGCCACGACAACTTCACATTGGAACTTGCTTAAATTCGATATCCATAAGTAAACATGTAAAAAGGCTCTTCAATCTTCAAAGAAATCGCCGGAAATAATCACAGATGCGCAACCTTAAGGTCACATGCTGCATAGGATTTGTAAATACATGTACATTGCAAATGGAATGTTTTGGTATCAATTTGAAGGTATATTTGTAAGCAATAAGAAAAAAAGCCATTTTTGTGCTCTACTTTTTCTGTTGATGGTTCCCGGCTTTGAAAGTAGGTCATACTATTTGAGCCCAAAATGGTCGCCTGCACAGCTGTCAAAACCGGTTTGCCTATTCTAAGGTGAATATTTTGAGTAACAATGTATAGAATTTAATGACATCCATTTTTTCAAAAGATTATGCATTTATCTTTCCAATGATGTATGATGATGTAGTGGGTCATTGCTTGATCATGGTAAAAATTTATATCGAACTTCAACTATTCTTTATGTAATATAGAAGGAAATTAATTGCGCATGCGTAACCTCAATCGACTGCGTTTAACACATGGAATCTACTGGCAAACGAAAGTCGTTGATTGCGCACGCGCCGCTGGATGATAATGGCAACCGCTTGAAGGAATTGGTAAAGGCGATATTTTGAGTAAAACGTTGCATTATATAGAAAAGAATTGTCTAATGTTACTGCAGTAGTTACTTGAAATGTATATATATCGTTGTTAAGATTTAAGACAAGAGGGTCATGATGGCTCTAATAATTTACCTGAGTTTACGCATACCAAAGACGTAAAGACGGAGACACGTACAGACGTACAGTGCGACTGCTTTATGCAGCCTCTTTTGAAAAGGGGCACAAAACAATTGGACCTCAAATAAGAATCACACACATCAATGATTAACACAAATTAACTGAACTATCGCGAATAACATTGCAGTTAAAAAGGGTAGCTGCGTTAATCCTTTATTCTGTATTAATAATACTTGTTTCACATGTTAAATAAGCTTATCATATGGCTTTATTTGTTTTAAGTTTTGTTTTTAATGATTCGACTTGGTAGCCTTGTTTATGAACGCACGCGACTCAGATTCGAACTCAGCGTAGATATGAACCGCGTTCTGTGAAAACTGTGCATAATGCATGTGCGTAAAGTGTCGTCCCAGATTAGCCTTGCAGTCCGCACAGGCTAATCAGGGACGACACTCTCCGCTTTAATTGTATTTTTCGTTTAAAGGAAATCTCTTTCTACCGAAATTCTAGTAAAAGCGGAAAGTTTCGTCCCTGATTAGCCTGTGCGGATTGCAAGGCTAATCTGGGACGACACTTTACGCACATGCATTATGAACAGTTTTCTCAGATCGGGACTCATAATAATGTAAAGTTTTTCTCAGATTTGACCTGGTGACATAGTATTTGAACGAACGTAAGCCGTATTCAAATTTAGCCGAGAAAATGCCAGGATAATCATTCTGACACAGTTTCATCAAGATTGAGCTAAATAAGAGGGGGGGGGGCTATAGTGGTAGCACCATTTTTTAGAATTCGACCCGGTGACCTTGTGTTTGAAAGCAAGGTACGCAGTTTCATCGAGATTGAGTCTAACATGTGGCTTGCAGTGTGAAAGCAAGTTTTTACAAAGATTTGACATGGTGACCTAATATTTGCGCGAAGTCGGTCTTAATATTGTCATGATAAACAATCTGAACAAGTTTCACTAATGGGATGAAATATGACGCCTCCAAGATTGGAAATGAGCTAAAAGTTGACGTCGCACAATACACACTACACTCTGTACGAGGACTACGCTATCCTTAAAAATAGCTCACTCTGAGCACTTAATTTAAAACAAACAATTAAAGATAGTCGATAGCGCCGATTATGGTTAGTATGGGAAAACAACGTTATCAAACAACTGATTTTGCCTTAGCTTATAATTGTCAAACTACTCTGTAAAAACATGGAAGTGAACCTATTTATTACACACAACATCTTCTGTTGCGTCAACACGAAGCATTATTGTTTATCATGATGCAACTCAAGAAACAAATTCAGATGCGAACATATGATTTAACCACGGTATTCTTTTAGTTAACGAAATTGATGCATATACATAACATGGCGATACATAAGATACATCATTAAATATAAAATAAATCAAACTAGGGTCAACGCCCGGAGTTTGAACGGTCAATGCAAAGCCCCTGGAGTTTGAACCGGTTGAATAACGAGTTAAACCTTATACTTACACACGCGTAAATAATAATTAACCCGATAACACTGTTTATTAAATTAAACAGCAAATAAGGAGAATTTCAATTCGATTGAATTACAATTTAATATCTCAATTGTTTCATATGCAAGATAGAAACAGAATCACAACTTTCGCATGGCAAAATGAAATGAAATTAATGCAAATTTGAACTAGATTCTCTGTTGTTTTTTAGATATGAGAAAAGAGATCCCAGATCGCTGTAATGAATACTGAAAAAAAACACACACACGTTACCGGACGTTAAAAGTACCGAAAACATATTTTCGATGTATATACACTCACTTAAACAACACAGCATTCTCTTAGTTTTCATTAATCATAATTATTGCTTTATGCCACAAATTGGTTTGGTTTGGTTTAACGATTGTCATACCTATGTGCTCTCAGTAAGCAGCCGCAAATGGATAGACGATAGGGCAATATTGGACTTCATTATCTCAACGACGTTTTTGTTTTTAAAAAAACATTTCTTGTCAACGATATACAAGTCATTTCCCGTATCCATAGGGATATTTAATGACCGAAATCTCCTGAAATCTCTATTAACCATTACGTTTTACATAAACAATATATTTTGAACGTTAAGTAAGTTATGGGTCGCTTCATTGGCACACATGATTCTCTGATACCTATTCTTTTCAGTAATGGTTTATAGCTCCAGGGAGTTTTTTATTCCCTAAACCTTTTTGTATGACTGTTTGAAATTATTTTCGACCAGTGGTATGTTAAATACTTAAATAAGGAAGATTAGTTGTCATTAAGTTTCTTTCTCATTAAAAACCAAAACACTTTACTCAGCGCAGAGGGATCGCTGTACGACTATCTTGAAGCATGTCATCATTTGGAAAATAAAATGTATTTAATTCGCATACAATGACTATAATACTTGTGTTTACTAGACATTTAATGTACAGAACAAGATAGGACACGCGAGACCGCCGAAGCGTTATCAAGAGAAAAGGTATACCATCCGTCTCTCTTCAAAGTACGGAAAGCTACCAATTACCTTCAACATTTTAAGAACTATAAATAAACTGGGATGTCCTCATGGTAATGCAAAGCCTTTTATGCTATAAAAATTAAAATGCGCACCGAATTTATCCCTCTGAGCGGAATGTTTATAAGACCGACAACAAATTACTGTATTTCCATTATTTCAACAAATTTCAATATACAAATACACAACTTGGCCAACGGGATCAACGGCATTTTTAATATGATTAATACAGGTTTTTAATTTAAACGAAATCTCTCAAGCAAGTCCTTAAAAACTAGCTAACGGAAAAAATAGCTTGTGCGACGATAACAGGGCGAGTAGAATAGCTTGCAGTTTAAAGAAAAGTCGAGAAAAAATGTTCACAGACACGAACATAATGCCATGAACAAAATGGCAAACCAATAAAGACTATGACACACTTTTATCCAGAAAATATTCATAATTTACAACATTTTTAAAATACAATGTTAGTTTTGATTAATGTTTGCAAATTAGGGATGGTAATTGTATACGAAATCGGTATTCGGATAACTTCATCCAGTATCCGAATATATCCGGATATCCATATGCATTTATAAGTAAACTTTAAATTACCACTATCAACACCACAACCACGTGAATACGTTATTTATCACTGTTAACACAATACTAAACAAAATAAGGGCATGTATATAATTTATCATAAATTATTTTATATATAAGAAAAATATCAAAGTCTCATGTTCGTCATTTATTTTTAAAAATGCGTAAAACTGGATAAAAAACAACTTTAGCAAGTTAAGATTTTTTCATTCTTAATACAATTAACACATGTTTAGAAATTCACACACATATCAAGCAAAAGTCGATTCATTTGATTGTAAATGCCAAGAGAGTCACGACTTTAATTATACTCTGTTTTATAACCCACACATATTTGTATTGAATAATTGAAAAAAGTTTTAATTAGAATGTAAAGCGCACTTTTTTACAACTATTGCGTCCTTTATCTAAATCCAAGTATCCCTTTGGGTTCAATTGTCTCTCAAGGAAGAAAATAAAACAAAACACGGAGGTGCAAGTGGTAACTTGGCTATTATCATCAATGTGATGGGGGCACTGTCACGGGCACCGCTGAGCAACAACCACTTAACGAATTTTTGACAGTCTGTTAACGTCACAGGCACTCGGAATAAGTTACTGCCCCCTCCCTCCAGCTGCTACCCCCCCCCCCCTCCAAAACCTCTCAAAATTATCCATTTGTTATGCAAAATAACAAGACATAAAAGTTAGTCTAAGATTTTTTTAAACTATAAACTAAACTGCCTGTTCGCATTGGTCTACAAAAAAGTGGTTATCAAACGGCAAACTTGCCAAATCGTTTCCTAAAATCGATCTGGCTACCACGAAAATACATTGCATGCGTGCATAATTCGGGTTGACAGTCATTCACATTGTAATTACACATCTCATACAATCAAAATTAAACAAATGTAACATTCACTTACATATATTTCCATCTTACTCCAATCTGTTGCGAGAATTAGCTTTCAAACTATTCAATCGATGCCTTGCATAATTGCTACGCCGTTGTCGAGTTCAAAATAGTTTTCAACAAAGCTGTGCTCTCACTGTTTAATAACGGAGGTGTGACTATTCTTGAGCAATAGCGTAGCGATTTGAAAAGCTTGCAAAGCTTGTGAGGTGAATATGCAACACATGTAAAAAAATATATGTGTATTTAAGTTCAAACAGTATAGTGGCACCACTTGGGGATGATTGCAATACTTGTTTGATGGATTCCGAGATTGAAAATAGCCCACAATATCTGCTTTGCTGGAAAGCACTACATCTATTTATGCGATTGACTCAGGTATGACCCAGATTTCTGACCAATAATTAAAAAATGGGTAAAGCAGACTGATCAAACAACTCTAATTCGGTATATATTAACATTGTTGGATAAAATTTATTGAATATGAGTTAAGCTTAAAAACAACCTTTAGGGCTTGGCCTGCAAGTGTTTCAAAAGTATTTGCAAAAGATCCTCCTATAGTGAATACAATTCTTAAGTATGTAAATGTATTAACAATTTGAAATGCTTGGTCTTTGTTTAAAAATATAATGTTCCGCCTAATGTGTCCCCCTTTTCCAAAAACCTTAACCTTTGTTTTGTTTTTGTAAACACATACTTTCCACCTATCAAAATATTCCTATACCAAATACAAACCTTTAACTAGTTCTTCATCACTTTCTGCCAAAATTTCAATGTCATTTGCATATGACAACACAAATAATTTTAGCATACCAATATTTATTCCTTTAAAGCCATTTAGCATATAATGTTTTTCTGAGTCATTCAAATAAATAGACAATAGGAATGGTGATTATGATTCTTCTTGGTTTACTCCTAAAAACAGTACACATCTTTATTACTTATTGTGTTTCATATTTTATTATTGATTTCACATTTGTACACAAAGATTTGATGATATCAAGCATTTTTCCTCTAACGCCTAACTTCAACATTTTATACAAGATGATATCCCTCAACAAATAATCAAACGCTTTGGTGTAATCAACAAATATTACATACAATCTTTTGACACCGTGTAATACCAAAATGTTATCAACATTCACCATGTTTTGCCTGAATCCTGCAAGTGCCTCTATGGAGACATGATAGTGTTCAGCCTTGTTAAACCTATTGTTAATGTCCTTAGTGCATACTTTCCCAAAAGTACTTAATGGTATCCTTTTGTAATTATTCACATCCTGTTTATCACCTTTTTTATGTAACAGAACCATAAAACCCTCACACCACCCAACAGTAAAATGCCCATATTCAAAGAATTTACAAAACAAAGTATAAACAACTTTTAAGAAACTTTTACTACTAATTCTAAATTAAAAAGACTCATTTAGCAGATAATCAGGGCCACATGATTTACCATTATGTATTTGCTTACAAGCACTAATAATTTCTTGCTACATTTAAATCACTAAACATTATATTTAACTCTCCATTTAAGTATCGGTCCTGAAAAAAATCTTCATCAGCGTGATAAAATTTTGAATTAGAATCATTAATTGATTCAAAATAGTATAAAAACTCCCTACCACTTATATCCAAATTATCGTCTTTGGATGTATTATTCGTTAACATTTGTCACTACAGTTTTGCATTTTTAGTCTTGCATTTTCTAATTTCAATGTTTGATTTGTATCATAAGCATATTTCTTTTTTTTCTAATTGTACTTAAATATAGACTCCTAGATTCTACCATGCGTTGTCTATTTTCCTCTGAGGGATAATGTGTGTGCACATAAAGATTCATATAATTACATTTTTTTAAATTTATTTTCAACATATTCAGCATAAAATAAAGTTTTTTCAACACAATATGTATTGTCAACTGGCTTTACATAATAATATTAGTAGACTTATATTTCAATTACATCACAAAATTGGGTTTAATAACTATCTAATGAATCACTGTTTTTGGATTGATCAATACAGCCACTTATAGTTTCAAAGGTTTTTATCACATTTTCAAAATTTAATGCATTTATATAATCCATTTCATTTCATTATCCCTTTTATAAACGTATGGTATTTTTGGCATCATTTTTCATATGGCAATTACTACTAGGATATGTCTCTACTTCAGTTTTGCATCCAATACTTAATTTTACTACTCAGTATTCTGATAAAATGTTAGGATCTTAAATTTCAAACTTATGAATCAATGGAAACATATTACTTTTGCAGAGAACAAGATCAATATCAATAGTGCTACAATCTGGTGAAATTACAAATGTGTGTTTTCCTTTATTTTAGTCTGAACCTAGTCTACCATTTTCTTTTCTTAAACTTGACATAAAATAAAAATCCAATGATAACTTCTCATACTCATTTACCGTTTTATAAAGGTAACATCGTGTACATATGCATCAGGCAACACATTTTCCACACAGACATGAACAGTGTCACGTGAAACAAATTTTATATAACTGTTTTCCTTTCTGTACAAACAACTAAAATTAGTCGTATCAATGGTTAAACTGTTTTTAACTTTATATTGAGTAACAAATCTTATGGTTTGTTTACAGCTGTGAGGATATACACATTAAACAATACCAGTGCCCATTTCGCACATTTTGAAAAACGGGTTCAATCGCACATACCTTATGATTTTTACTTGTTATATATATATTTTTGAATTATGAGATAAAGACAATTGACATGACGCCGCCTGTCAATCAAGGTTTTATCTAAGAACTGATTTACCAATCAGCGATCGATTAATCGGGCGCGTTAGTTAGCAACGAACTGTCCGCCATTTTCTAGACAAGCTATGTATAGGTTCACTTTAACTTTAGCGAGTTTCTTTTGTTTTCCTCGTAAAAAGTAGATTAAAAATGGTTAAACGGTGTCGATGGGGACCATGTAACTCGGACAATCGATATCCTGAAAGATTAGTTGGTGACATTTAATTTATATCGTGTCCAAAGCCGAAAAGAGATCTTGAGAAGTGTAAGAGATGTATAAATGCATGCGGTCGTCACCACGAACAACTGAACGTCAACACTGTCAAAGACAATTATAATATATTTTTATCGGATATACTAGCAGATTTAAATAGTTTATGTTATCGATCTGATTATCACATAATATTTCATGTTTAAAAAAAAGTTTTATCATTAATATACAGAACCGAGATTCATCTGCATTACTTAAAGAGAAATACAACCCAGCATGAAGCCTAATTTGTGCTGTGTTTTATTACTCTGATAGTAATGCACTTTATTGCCATTATACATGTTATTAGAAGGTGACACGTGATATATTATATTAATAACGGTATCTAAACATGCGCAGACATGTGATGTCACCAATGAACGCTTTTAATCCACCTTTGAGATCGAATGCCTAGTTCTCATTTTTTTTCAACGAGTTTCGTTTGATTTGTTCGAAAAACAAGCGGAAATGAAATAAGGCAAAAACGGTGTGAATAGGTTTTATCACGGATTCTAGATTACACGGATAAGAAACGGGACCGTTATGCCAAATATCTTGTTGTGTCAAAGTCACGTGACCGTGTCGTAACTATCGATCTTTTATCGAAGCGCCGAGGTTATAAATTTGATGTACCCACTCACGTATTTTGTTAAATTATAGTTTCATTTCTAGGCCGATTTTGACAAATTATATATCATTAGAAAGCTTACGTAACGTAGTTTTCAGATATATCAATATATATTAAGTTTTTCTTCTGATTTCGGCAGCCCGGCGAGTTATAACTTTAACTTTTGCAAATAACATACCGTTTTGGAGTTTTAGAATCTAGATTTACGGTTGACATGTTCGTACTTTATACCGATTTGTAGCGTTTATATTTGGAGTTCAGTTTTAAAAATAACATCTTGCTTAGGAGAATAGAATTCTGTATACGATAGAAAAAAAATTGTTTAAAAACGAAAGTAATTAAGGAATGAAGGCGGGAAAATGTAGCGCGCGTTCCTAACGCACTGAACTGATGCTACGGTCTTGGCGATTATGCTTTTGTTTAGATACCGGCCATTGAATTTCCTTTGCCATGATTATTATATTTTTTATGAAATATATTGAAATATTTTGTTCTAGAGACATATCCATAAAGCTAAGTATTAATGAAGCTTAATAAATTTACGATTTCAGCTCTTGATTATAACACAGAAAGGGTGTTAATTTTATTATGAAACA
The DNA here is from genome assembly GCF_020536995.1 of Dreissena polymorpha. Taxonomy (NCBI): domain Eukaryota; kingdom Metazoa; phylum Mollusca; class Bivalvia; order Myida; family Dreissenidae; genus Dreissena; species Dreissena polymorpha. Next base: position 19,101,329 of record NC_068358.1, on the reverse strand, counting down.
GCGTATACAAATGTTTAGCGGACCCTCTTGATATTTTTCGGCTTTGCATACTTCAAATATAATGGGTGTCAAAACATTCATCGTTTGTTGTTTATTATTAAAAAGGTAATTATGTAAAATTATATGAAAGGTTATTAACCATAAATTATCAATTAATTAAAATTATTTAAAGATTCTTGAAAATCACGGTCAACTGTCTATGCATGTATATTGAAATATCTTTATAAGTTAACAGAGTTATAAATATATAGAATTCTAAATTAAAACTCTGTATTATTTGTATTTTTCGGAAAGATTATTTAACCCCGTTGTGGTCAAATGAGAATGCTGTTTTTAATTATGTTGTTCCGTACACTACCATACACTCTTTATAGGACTACGAAATGACGGAGTTTTTTTTACCGGTACCCGCTAAATACGTTAAATGTTAAGTATTAGATTTTTAAAATGTTTAAAATGTACATGTATAGGTATTAAGCACTTATAATTATTGTGATTTAGCTGGCTGACATCTATACAGTATTTAGTTTATGGCAATCTGTATGGGCAGATGACTATAAATGTTTTCAATACGCTACATATCTTATAAACGCAAAATTGAGTATTTGGCGTTACATTACTCCAAGAAATGACCACTAATACCACGAGAAGACATGGAGGTATCATAAAAAGTGTAATCTGACCAGACATTGCCACCTGTGGTTAGGGACCAATATACAAGTATAGGTCCCTGCTGTGGCGTATGACACCATAGTGTTATTTAGTATTGGTCGGCACAGTATCTGATCATAACGAGATAATTGGTTTGTGCTGAACACAGGGGCAATAAAACCACAGATCTATCAATAAACAATATTATTGAGATATCTTTTTTTGAACACCGCGATAAAAATGCTCAAACCATGGACTCTAGATTACACGGATAAGAAACATGGCAACATTCTCAGAATCATCACTGCTATATGTGTAATCACCTAACAATTCGTCTAAAAATAATTTATATATTTGAGTTAAAGACGATGTACTGTTGTTTAAGTCTGAATAAACTATCTGTCTGCCTGTCTAAATCCAAGCCGTCATCGTCCCGGTGAAAAAAAATCTGATTTTCAATAGTTGGACATGATGCCCTGATGTCAAAATACGAAATGACCCGCGTAACACGGACCGTGATTTTCAAGAATCTTTAATAAATTGATAATTTAAGGTAAATAACATTTCAAATAATTATACAAAATTACCTTGTTGATAATAAACAGCAAACGATGAATGTTTTTGACACCCATTTTATTTCAAGTATGCATGCAAAGCCGAATAATATCGAGAGGGTCCGCTATATACGCTGTTTCATCATAAATTTTACACCATTTCTGTGTTATAAACAAGAGCTGAAATCGTTAATTTATTAAGATTCATTTATAATAAGCTTTATTGATATGTTTCGTGAACAAAATACTACAATATATTCCATAAAAAAGATGGCAAAAGAAATTCAATGGCCGGTTTCTAAACAAAAGCATAATCGCCAAGACCGTAGCATCAGTACAGTGCGTTAGGAACGCGCGCTACATTTTCCCGCCTTCATTCCTTAATTACTTTCGTTTTTAAACAAATTTTTTTCTATCGTATACAGAATTCTATTCTCCTAAGCAAGATGTAATTTTTAAAACTGAACTCCAAATATAAACACTACAAATTGGTATTAAGTACGAACATGTCAACCGTAAATCTAGATTCTAAAACTCCAAAACGGTATGATATTTGCAAAAGTTAAAGTTATAACTCGCCGGGCTGTCGAAATCAGAAGAAAAACTTAATATATATTGATATATCTGTTTACTACGTAACGTAAGCTTTCTAATGATATATAATTTGTCAAAATCGGCCGAGAAATGAAACTATAATTTAACAAAAGACGTGAGTGGGTACATCAAAATGTATAACCTCGGCGCTTCGCTGTACGCTAATCGTAAAAGATCGATAGCCACAACACGTTAAAACGCGCGGTGGTAAAACATAAAATGTGTATTTCTTGTGTTTAACTCGCTATAAATCCATTAATAACAACGGGAATATACTAAAAGTTATATTTTTTTGAAAGAGGAATTAATAAGCAACAAGATAACGTATAAACCAATAAAATCGGATGAATAGTTTTTGCATAAGATTGAATTTACTACAGTAAGGGTCAAATACTCGATTCATCTCCTGTCAATATACACTCCGTGGTTTTATGTAACTTTTATGACATTCGGTATCCATAAGTTAGATGAATTAAATATATACCATTTCAAACGCGGAAATGCGGTCTTGACAAGAGCAAGTGGAAGCTTCAATGTATAGAATTACCGAGATCACCCTTATGGAGCATTTATTTATTTAAAAAAAAACTGGAAATGTTATGTTAGAAATAACTTCGCATTTTTAAGTATGAATTATATCACGTGTGCTTGTAGATTAATAGAGTAGATTGGTACCAACTTTTCGTAACTTAACGAAATCCCCGTTTTAAATCGAGTTTTGTGTGTGTCAGAAACAAGTGAAAACAATTATATGTTTCTATTTTAATAGAATCGATAAATGCCACATAATAAGATTTATTATTACTGCTTTAACCAATAAATGCCGGATTTGGGAGAAGTCGGTACCTGCGCCAGCGTCTGATACAGGTAGCTTTACTGAATTTCCCTTCATACAGCGCTACTTTATATATGACAATGACCAAACTTATTGTGCTGTCTTGCACTTTCAATTATAGTGATTGAAAAAATGTCCCATAAGCAATGTTTAATATTATTAATATCACTTTTATATGTAATAACATGTGGGATTTTGGTATACTCGGTGTCAGAAAGCGTGTAAAACTTCATCGAAATCCCAGTTTAAAGCGCTATTTCGTGTCAAATAGACGAGTGGAAATGTTTCGTAAATAACATGGATAAATGCCGTTGTAGAAGTGTTAATTTATTGCTAATACCAACATCACACGTAATAACAGGTTCGATTTCGGTCAGCGCGCAAGCGTTTGAGAGCGTTATTCATGTACCTAAAAACCGGTTATAATTAGCTGATGTTCTCTATAAACGTATATTTTTTGCATTCACAGAATAACTAAATGACACAAACCCCTTATACAAGTGTCATATTGTGTCAAAAAGTCCATAAATATAAACCGGAATATCGCGTTAATCTACATGCAGTATATAGGCAATGAAGTTATTTTGGTGTTCGCTTGTCTAGGTTTGCTACCCGCTGAGCCACGTGATTAAGTGATCATAGATAAGGCGTCATGTCAATTACTGACCAGCCTTGTTCCTTGTTTCATCACTTCAGAAACCAGACACTTAGTTCTACTCTATTATTTTATCTCGATGGCATCGAAAGCTAAACGTCTATTAAGGAACTCTCTAGAAATCTCGAATCAGTTCCCTGGTAATGACCGGTACTTGGTGGCTTTCGGGCGAAACCGCGAGAACTATCTCTGAGTTAAAGATGGCTTTAAATTGGTTGTTTTGTAATACATGACTTTATTTCCCTGCTGTTCGTACGTCTGTCTGTGACAAATAAGTCAGTAATTTTACAGATAACTTCAAAGCATAAACACGGGTCAAAAGGCCGCGATGATGAAATACCGGCACATTCGAGCAATTTTACATAATTTTCGATCAATATGGTATTTTATGGTAATGAATTTTTAATTAAACTTTCAAATCAGAAATAATCTTTTTACAGTCCGCATGCCGACGTCAAATAGCGCAATTGCTGTCAAACGTGCAAACGGTAAATATCGTCGTTTAGAGAGAACAATCGGAAACAGCGGTCGCTGCTTTCTTGTAGACTGGGAAGTTAATTGTGGATGCTCTGTGTGGAGAAACATTTAGGACTAAAATATGTTTACTTGATAGTTATTATTATCAAGATAAACGATTATCTCATAGTTATAGTAGTAGTAAAATTAATAATAATCATAATAATACACTTAACAATAGTGATAATAATACTTGTTATTAATTTTATTATTATTATTATTATTATTATAATAATAATAATAATTATTATTATTATTATTATTATCATTATTATTATTATTATTATGAATATTAACTTATTAACAATTAAATATTATTATATACACACAATTAGATATAAAAAGTGTAATATTGATTTAACATATATCCTATCTCTATATTGGATTCACTAGTATAACTTCAAAATGATCGGTTAAACCGAGTACTACCAAACTGATAATGGAAAACGTTGATTGTGGAGAAATGAAGACGGATATTAAATTCATAGCTGGACGTCTTCAGAAAAAGAAGTTTGGAATTAAGTACGAAGGTTTTTTCAAGACTTCTATCGACAGCCCTGAAAGGAAGCAAGACAAGCGGTCGTCTGCGCGGCTCAATCAGGTTCGTACCACAACCGGAAGTTGTGCAGTCTTCTGCTCTACTCATTCAGGTTCGTACCACAACCGGAAGTTGTGCAGTTTTCTGCTCAACTCATTCAGGTTTGTACCACAACAGGAAGTTGCGCAGTCTTCTGCTTAACTCATTCAGGTTTGTAATACAGTAGGAAGATGCGACGTCGACTGGTCTAAAAGGTAATATTTTATCACACCAATAATTTAATCGTTGTCGTTTCCCTGAATAATTCGGGATCGAACCATAACTAACTTGAACGGTATTAATGGCCGCTTCATTTTTATTTTTACATTAACCAATATGAATTGATTGTTTTAATTTTATTTTACTCAATACTTTTTTCAACCAGATGTTGCAGGGTTTTTTTCACCGAAAAATGCTTATAACATAGGAGCCGCGATTTAAGCTAGTGATCAATGTGAATATGCGAAATTATTTCCATAATGTAAATAATATATATGATTACAAATATCGTTGAAAAGTTTGGCTTTTAGTTAGTATAATGAAAATCAAATCGGTCGTTCAATGGTCATATTTTTGGATATAATTAATACAGATGAAAGTACGCGTTTATCACAAACGTGTGTACTTTTTTTAAAATAAAGAAATCCAATACGTCATCATTAATGGACAATCAATAGCCAATCTTAATCGCTAGATTATTTTAAACATGAGACCTTTATGTGTTCTCGTAAATATGTTTATATGTGGCTCATCTGATAAGTAATTTAGAAGTCGAAACATAAAAGAGGCATACAATATTATATTTATTATACCAAAATGCCCACTGTTTGTCCTGAAATTGTGATTGTGAGTTAAAAACTCTTTGTCGAACAAAAAACAACAACACTTTTAAACAAAATGAATCGAAAATTACCTCATCGGCGAATTAAAATCGGATGCGGGGAAAACGAAAGATTCAAAAATATTAAAGAGACAAAAGTCGATAAATGGGACGATTTTTAGTTTCCAAAACAGAGTGTAAAAGAACATAAAATAAATATGGGTTAAATCAATTCAGTCAAAAAGTCCAACTTTTGAATCAGGCTTTCATTTTTTTGTTTTATTTTTTGACTCAGTTGTCTGGACTTGTACATTTGTTCGGGTCATTGTGTGAGATAACTGACAAAACTCCTACCTGCAAGTTAGCAGAATTATGCCCCTTTTGTACTAATTGGTTAAGGTAAACACTGTTTCTACTCCAGGTTATTTATTCAATATTGAAACACTGGTTCTTTAGCGTGATCATATAAGGTCTCTTACCAAGAACTAAAACTCTGAGATGAAGTCTATAACAATTAAGTGGTTGCGTTCTCATTGCTCGCGGACATCTTAATATAAAATATCAATTTGTCCGTTAGGAAATAAACATGCCCTTATTTATTATGTAAACAAGTGTATTTAATAAATCAATTTTTTGCAAATGAGGGAAAAAGATTTATAAATGTTTCATGCTTTATGATGAATGTAATCGCTGGCTCAAAAAATGTAAAAAACATCTAAACTTTTGCGATTGTTACATTTATCTTTTTAATCTATAAATTGTCATCTTTCAGTTCCAATAAAACAATATAAACTACTATGGATATTTATCTTCAAACATATCATTGAGGTCATTATATAAGGTGACTTACAAAAAGCATACGTTAAATAATCAAAACATTAGAAATGTCGAGTGTTCTGCCTTGAGACAACTCTGTCTGGCATTGTCTTTTTTGACAACTTGCTCTTTTAATCAAGTTCTTAATTGATGTCATATATCGGTGATTTATACATCAAATACATTTTTTGCAAAAGTAACTTAACTTTCATAATAATTTAACTACTTTCACATTAATGGCTTAAAATGTAATTAATTTTATCGGCCAATAATAGAGGTTTTGCGTTTCTATAACGCATGTATTCCTAACAATAAGACAATCAATGAAATGTATTGAGAAAGTTGTATGATTAGCTATCTTGAACCCGAAATAGGCGAGAAAGTATGCACTATTTATTGACATTTGCATATCTTCCTTAAAAATATAAAAAAGGAAAGTTGTATAAATGCGTTGTCTGACATCACCATCGCACCTTATTAATGGTAAAACAACATAGATACGCGCCTTTAAGGCTTTAAACTTAATTTGGGCTTACTTTTTTTCTTCTTGTTACCTTTTTCTATAAAATGAATGTTTTTTCTAGTCTATGACTGTTTAATCATAAACACGTACATTTTTATTATTGCGCAATATTCATTTTAAAGGGACTGTTGTATTTATTTGGGCTGTTAAAAGCAGTTCCGTAAACCTTGAATTTAATAATTTAGTTGGAATATCAATAATAACGTATAAAGAACTGACACAAAAGAAGGAACTGTTCTAAAGTTCTATGCCGTACAAAAAATAGTTTTCAATCAATTAATCGAAAACAAGCTCATCGGCTTCATCATCGTTCTAACAAGTTATGTGCCGTTCATGTTGAATAAATCGGTGCACTCGCATTTAAATAACTACAATGAAAATTGTTGTAGTTGAGTTTGATTTATCTATGGACATGTCTAAACTGTTTCGAGGGTTTTTATTTTGATATTCGCAGTATATGTACATATCCATGTATTTTTTGTTGATTTATAGAAGTTAACGTCCAAAGGTGCTAATGTTGCCCATTTAATTCAGCTAGTCTGTAAAAAACACATTAGCGCCGGAGTGTACGCATATTTCTAACACTTCCGGTAATTACTTTGTGCATATTGGACTATTGATGACGCGACTCGACTGGACTCTTTCTACGAATATTGGACAAATAACTTACATCAACAAGAACATTTCGAACTGTAAGACTTTCGACATTAATTGCATGTTTGTCACAAAATAGTCGTTCCGGTATTTAAATGTAACACTTTATTTTACAAGGGAGCAAATAGGTGTGTCCCTCTGTATCTTTTGTTACAACATTATGTTCTACATAAAGTCCCATTTTTTGACGGTGCAAAAGGTAGAAAAGTAAAGTATAGTAGAATGTGGGCAAGCTTTGTCATGTTTGGGTTTAACAACGATGAATCACAAAAGATTTTAAACCGAAAGAACACGGCTGGAACTTTAAAATATACATTTGCGCATAAAACAAACTCTGTTTAAATGATATTAAACCTAGTTGATAAGAGTTCGTAGATGTGTGTTTTCTTCATTACATCGTACGTGTTTATACTTGAATAACAAAATTATTGCATATCGATAGCACACTTTATTTCTGACAATTTCCGTACTTTCAATAAAGCGTTTCGGATTGTACTTGCTTTAATAGAAGGAAATGCCGGTTTTTAAACTGCGATGTGAAAACGATAACATCAATGAAGATGGTATCGACATCTGAACGTCAACGGAAATTGAAAGGTCAATGTAACATTAGTAACGCATTCGTTTCGGACATGAATCGAACGACAGGTGACGCAGCGAGCTTTGTGATGTTTCTCGCCGTAAGTGTTAAATATACGCCTCTTTTTTACGCGATATTTGATGAAAAATAGTAGATATCGGTCATTCGTATAATGTAAAACACATTTTACCTTTCAGCGTGATTTTGAGCACACCACTCATGTGTTTGTGCAGATGGAAATGTTATTACGTCCCTGTTGTGTTGTAATCGAGATGATATGAAATAAATGAGTTACAAATGACCAGACGTTCCTCTGGGGATTTGTCAATGGAAAAATACATACTTGATAATAAAACTACAATTAAAGCAATTAAGGGTATTAATGAATTAAATCTTTTTTAAAGGCATATGTTAATGTAAGTTGCAGTTTTATTTTCAACGCGGGTGTCGTAAAATGCCTGCTTGTAAACAAGTAGCACTAAAGCTCTTTCTTTCAGATCATTTGTTTAAACTTGGTAACGATTATGTTTACTTGAATATTCCGCAATGGTTGATAGGTAGTCATTAGTATTAGAACAATTGAAAACAAAACATACATAGTTTAGTATGTGTAGAAAGGACTCTTATATTTTTATTCAAGTCTATTCCTCTATTCGCATTCGGATTTTCAAAACCGTAAGCATATACTCTATTACTTAGCCCGACATAGAACCGATCTCTGTCAGTGTACTTTTAAAATCAAGATACATGTTCCGTATTACATCAAATGGTTGTACTTAGATGAGCGGTATGTTGTGCTTGATGAAAGATAATCACGCTCATAGCAACTCAAGTATCTGTATCCTTAATAGTTACATAAAGGACAACCACTAATGTATGCTTTCTTAACAGCGATAACGAGCGTTAGTTTTAATGGTTTCATTAATCGGAGATGTAAGTGAAATGTTCTATACGTAAACAGAGCATATTTGAAATTTAAATAAAATTTTGGATTACTGGATACACAAATAAAAATCGTTGGATTTATTCAATGCATTGACAACTTCAAATTAATTATTGTTATTTTCATAAATGCTGGGTTGTCGTACTTACAGATCTTCTAAAATACTCTTTGTTATTCACATACAAGTGTTCGGACATGAGCACGCTTGTTTATTATTTTTAAACAACATTAGCGACAGAATCAGAAACAAAACTTTAGTTTCAATTGAATCTGTATCGTCGCAACATCGTGTACCATATACCTCTATAAGGTACCGATTTCTCAGTCAGTCTCACCTCAGATACCTGACAGCAGCAGAGAGTAAAGGAACTAGTGCTTAATACAATTTTACTTTCCATTAAAAACATAATGGAAATAGTGTTTGAGATAGGAGTAGTCTACGCTGTATCCATGGTTCAATTAATAATTACACACGCTTTCAGAACCGCACTCACGCACGGACTCACGCATGAACATGTTTGCACATTTAAGGCCGCTGCTAAGGGGAACCTAGAGGAGTTTCGTCGTCTCTACGAGAACGACCCCTCGCGGCTGAGCGTCCGAGATGGCAAGGGTCTGTGCCCCATACACAAGGCGGCGGAGTTCGGACGCCTCAATATCCTGCAGTTCATTGTGGATCAGGCCGGAGGTAAAGGTCCAGAACAGGGGCTCGACCTCCCTGCGGTCCATCTCACAAATATGGATGGATATAATTGTTTGTCTTTCTTATGTGTTGGTGTTTTAACAATCCATAGTTGAAATACTACGCACCGGAAACTGCAAATCATTATTTAATTGCCCCATAAAAAAACGATCAATTGAAATTTGTTTAACAGAAAACAGCTCTTTAAGGACCAGTGCTATGCTTTAATTTTGTTTTGCACGGCCCCAACTAACACTTATTCCCGTACCGTTCAGATCTGAACATGCCGGACAAGCGGCATAACGCGCCTCTTCACGTGGCGGTACGCACAGAGCAGGTCGGCTCCATCCAGTTCCTGCTGGATCATGGGGCCAACCCAACCGTCGTCAACGACGACCAAATGGCTCCACTTCACCTCGCTGTCGACATCAACGCAAAAAAAGCTCTCAAAGTAAGAAAACGGACTTGACGTAACGTATATTTGCAATAAAATGTCAAAACTAGCAGCACTTAAACGTATGCAATTGTAAGATATGTGTGGCAGACTAAATCTTACACTGACCCATCTGCGCTTGAAATGGACCAATACCTTTTACCTATTAAAACAAAATCTTGTTAAGATTCGAAGTTTCATCAAAATTATACTAGCAAAATTTTGCAACCTAAGAAATATTTGCATTTCCTTAAATTGTAGCATCAATGCAATTTCTCGACTTTAGGTCACGTAACCCCCCCCCCCCCCCCCCAGAGAAAATCATTTTTCCATTATTAACGTGAAGTCCGACAGTCCGCCCATTATTAACGTGAAGTCCGACAGTCCGCACGTTATTTTGCACGGTTACTATGAGTACCCGATGTAAGTCATTCGGCTTTAGATTTTTTTTATTGATTCGTCAAAAGTATATTTTTGTTATCAAAATACGATATGATTGTATAATCGACATGATTTTGCTGATTAATGTATTTAGTATTTCTGTGTGTACAATCAATGAGCAATCAATTAGCATATTGACAAACTGCTTAATGCAAAAATGTCTTTGCCATTCTTGAACTTAAATACGTGTTTGTTTGATGTACTAGTAATAAGCCTAGCGTTTATGTAAAATATAATTTTCGGACAGGCGCTGCTGGCACATGACAAGGTGGACCCCAACTTGAAGGGAGAGAAGGGGTCGAACGCGCTACATTACTGCGCGTATAAGGACAGGGCCAAGTGCGCCAAGATCCTCGTAAATTACATGATGATTTTAAACTTCTGGAAGCATTGATCAGACAACAATTTTTCAAATAAAGTTTCTCAAATGAATATCTAAATGAAGCATTTAAGACAAAATGTTGGCTATATAATATTTTACAGACAGTATGTTGCATAAATCTTTCTCGTTTTGATCATGAGCCCATAACCGGCTTCAGTCACATGTAAATCATACGTTTGACAAAAATAAGTCTTCAAACTCTTTGTTTAATGTTTTTGTATAATTCCCCCAAAATCAATGGGTATTAACTCTGGAGTCTGCGACTAAATACGAATGATTTCTTTTTATACAGTAAACACGCAGTTTTTTAAGGTGATTATCTTGTGAAAACTATTAACAACGTGCGTTTGGCGGCATATGAATTTTCAGCTATATAAATAGCTCGTCAAGGTGAGATAAAAGACGTCAAAACAGACGATGACAAAAACTTGAAAACAAAATGATCAGTAGGCCTTTACTACAATTTGCATTAAATTGTTCAATATATACAAACTTAAAGTACGTGTGCGTGAGCAAGCTAGTAATGATCACATACTTTATGTTCAGTTGGAGAATGGCGCGAAACCCAGCCAGAAGTGCGACAACGGTTTCTTCCCCATCAACATCGCGGGCAAGTGCGCAGCCGCGAAAACTCTCGAGATTCTCATTCAGTACGGTAAGTGCGCTTAGGGCATAGTTACAGTTCATGACTATTGTCCCATCTAACTCTGACATGTGTCGCCGAAGATTTTTTTTTTAAGAAACGAGTTAATTTAATAGTTATTTTTCTAATTCAGTTGATTCCTTGTTTATGTCACTCTCCGGAGGTTTGACAACTTAACCGAGAGTAATTTAAAATTCCCCTTTTAATTTGGACTGTTTTATTTTCTTCTTTTAAATCGATGAAGGTGTATGTTACCTAAGAAAATCTCAACCGGACTAAACCTGAATTCATTTTTTTCCGCAGCGGATAAGGTGGGTTACAAGCGCGAGGACGTTCTGACCTTTAAAGACAAGGAAAACAACATGCCGCTGCATTGCGCCGTCCACAGCGGCGACCTTAAGGTGATCTCCTGCCAGACGCCCTTGTATATATAGAGTATCCGTAATAACTTAGCGATGGCACGTGTGATTGAACCAAGGCCATGTTCCGTTTGTAGTTATGTGTATATTGCAATGTCTTATAATACTTAACTCTAAATATTTGATGTTAATTTATCCATTATTTTTATACTTTCAATATTATACAGACCTAACAGACACACACTAGTTTATGATTAAAACACATCGATATGCTGTTTTTTATTCTCTGCATTTCAGACATTACATTACATTTTTAACAACACCTGTAGTTCTACAGGTAGCCGTGGTGTAGTGAATATGGTGTCCGCCTAGCGACCGGGAGGTTACGGGTTCGATCCCCACCGTGGGAGCGTTCTTTAGATCTCCCCCATGGACACCAAGTCCCAGGAAACATTCTCGAGAGCGTTTCAAAAAAGCCATAGGCAATCGAGCTAAAAATGATAGGTTTTAACTTAATTACTGTTATTGTTCACAGGCGGTGCAGGTCTGTCTGTCGGCAGGAGCCCCGGTGGACGCGAAACAGGTACCGGTGACGTTCAAATGTTACTTGTATGGTTAGCTTGTACTGGGAAGCCCAACTTTCGCTTGCGTAAAGTGTAGTTCCTGGTAAGTCACTCACACTGACACTGGGCCGCGGCTACGGCCACTTTCAGGTTTACACGTAGCCACAACTGAAAGCAATCGCGAACACAAATGTTAGTCCATGTAGTTTATTTATTTCAACTATATATCTAATAACTTAAAGATTGAATCAATTAATATTTGTAGTCGTTTAGCCAGCACGGACCTTGTCTATTACAGTGGAAATAAAAGTTTCTCAAGAGAGCACCAGTTTTGTCAAGGGTTACTCCCTGTGGACTTGTTAGGCTTACGGTAACACAATTATTACTAAAGGAATACTGGTAACGATAAAAAATGTATGAGTCAATAACAAACTCATATCAGATCGTTGTAACTGTTTTGTGTCTTCAGGAGGATAGCTCGACGCCGCTGCACTTCGCGGCTGCCCAGGGGAGGGTGGACATGTTGCAGCTGATGCACGATGTGCAACCGGAGCGCTTCAAAACCGCCATCCACATCCAGGACGTGCTGCGAATGACGCCGCTCCACCGCGCCGCGCTCTTCGACTACTTTGCAGTGGTGAAACTCCTCCTCGAGCACGTAAGTAAAAGGCGACGCAATAGAATCACAAAACGCTGTATGTAAAGTGCCTCCAACCCATGATCTCAAAGCCACATACATGTACTTAAACCACCATAATATGGTATGTTGTATTACCATCTTTGATTATTGTGTTAAATTTGAATATTTATACATTGTCCCCAATTTGTTTTAAAATTTACATCGCATCGTTTTTCTTCCACGCCAGGGATCAGACATCGACGCGCGGGACACACACGAACGCACAGCTCTGATCCTAGCCTCTACGAAGGGCGGATGGCGGACGGTGCACCTGCTCCTCGAGTCAGGCGCCGACATCAACCTCAAAGACAAAGAGAACCGAAACTTCCTGCATCTCGCTGTTAAGAACGGGGCGCCTATACATAATTATGGATGCGCAATTATTAAGGTTTTACAAGGAAACTTTTTTTTTATTGAAAATTAGAATTTAATGATTAATGCACGCGCGACCGGGGTCAGTCTGTGCAGTATGTGGATGATCGTCCTGGAAGGCACTTTCCGCCTACATAGGGTGTATTTTGACCATATACGCAAATAATCAATACCTTTTTTTCAAGCACATTTTAGGATTTTTGTTTCAGCATACTGCTTTTTTCGGCATAGCAGTTTTTGATAACTTTTCTGAACTAATATTTTAGTTATAGCACTGGGAAAATAAAAGGCAATTTGAATTACAAATTACACCCAAGAACTGAACAGAATTACTGTCAATTGTCTTCATTTGATCGTTTCATCAACATGAACTGTGCATTCGTGGAATAAGATTACTATTTTATTTCGCCTATGTCTGCGGTACAAATTAGTATATGTTATTTTTTTGCCTTAAAGAAGATCATAACAGTAAGTGACGTAAGCGACGTCACGTTTATATATGCGTCAGACGACGTTATACAAAAATGCGCAATTTTCCCAGCAAAACACTATAAATCGAGCCTGTTGTCAGGGTATAAAGAATCTACTAAACGAGAAGGACGACCTGGGCTGCACGCCGCTACACTACGCCTCGAAGGAGGGGCACCTGGTTGCCATTGACGACCTGATATCGCTGGGAGCCGTCATCAACGCCAAGGATAACGAGAAGAAGTCACCTCTACACTTTGCCGCCAGGTAGTGTGGCACACCTTGAAAAAGAGTATTGTAACGTAAATAGATCATATAATGCATGGGTTTGAAGGGGACTTTCTAACAGCTTTTGAAACTCGGTGGTCGTTTTGATGATGGTGTTGGTTTAATAATAACTATTGTGATCATTATTATTATGTGGATAAATAATGATGGGGATTATTGTAAATAAGACAATGATATTATGACGATGATAATAAGTGTAGAAGTGATGCTTGAGATGCATTTATTGTAGGAATCCTTTCTCATGATGGTTATCGTACTCTGGTGATCGTAATACTATGAAAAGAATGCTTATCTTCATTCACTTAACCAGGTACGGCCGCTACAACACGTGTCGGCGGCTCCTCGACTCCCCCATGGGATCCAACATCATCAACGAGACCGACGGTGACGGCTTGTCGGCGCTGCACTTCGCCGCACAGAACGGCCATACCAAGATTATCACATTGCTGATGCAGAAAGGGGCCTATGTGACCAGGTGCGGGAAACGTGTGCGGCATACAAATTATGCACATTTATTTAATAGAACGGTCCGAGCCGTGTAAGCCTTTTTGAGACATGTCTCTTAAAGTCCAGTAAACACTGACACTATTAAGTTTACTATTTATCATATAACATGCTTTACATTTTTTGCTGTGGAATCAAAAAAGTTGTTAAAACAATAGAAAGAACAGATATAATTAACTGAATCTTACCTTATTAAGTAATAAAATAAGGTTGTGTGGGATTTTTCCGGTTTATAGGGGTATTCCACTACGACCCGATTCCCAACGATGTATCCCGATTGCCAATATTTTGAGGTCGGGGACATTCGTAGCTCAATCGGCGAAGGTCCTTACTAATTCGTAGCTAGTCGTGGGGCGGTCGTAAGTGATTCGTGCAACTCGTGAGCTCCCGAAAAATCGTGGCCAGTTTTTAAACGTGTTTAAAATTATGCCAGGACCTCCAAGACTGAATTTAATCGCGATTAACTCGTAAGAGCGTCTTAGTGCGTTCTTGGGGCGGTCGTAAGTGATTCGTGCAACTCGTGAGCTCCCGAAAAATCGTGGCAAGTTTTTAAACGTGTTTAAAATTATGCCAGGACCTCCAAGACTGAATTTAATCGCGATTAACTCGTAAGAGCGTCTTAGTGCGTTCTTGGGCGTCGTAATGGAATCGTAGGTAGCTCGTGACTCAATCGAAAAATTGGTGATCACGTGATCTGTCTACGAATCAGATACGACTTTGTCAAGACTCTCAGGAGTTCACCCCGAGTTAGTTGCGAGCACGCTAAGATTCTTGCGATTTAGTTACGAAGCAGTTATGATTTTCGGAGAATGGTTGTGGTATATAAACAGAGCTTCTCGGTTTTTTAAGTCATTCAGTTGTTAGGGCTTTGTATGAATAATAGGTAATATGTTTATAATAAAAATGGCAAGAAAAGGCAAGGGCAGGGGGGAAGATAAGTTAGAATACAATCGAAGAATACTACAGCTGCTCTTCGTCAAACTTTCAATTTTGATCTGGCACCAAAAAAGGAACAGAGGGCATGTACACAGAAGAATGTAGATCACATTTTAAATAAAGATCAATATCAATAGATATTGGCGCCTTATTCATGGATGCCTTCGGTGAGGTCCTAGCTTAGTCGTGACAGATCTGCATCGTTCGTAGTACAGTCGCAGTAGATTCTTACACATCGTAGTGAAGTCGCGACCCTATTCGCAAGACTTCAACCGAACCCCACGATTCGTCATAACTCAATCGTACCAGTGTCGTAACTGAATCGTTGACTGTCACGAGTCTTCCCGATTCAATAAATGTGATTTATCGTAGCGAATCGTGTGCTTGTTTTCGTAGTGGAATAGGGCCATTAAGCAACTCGAAATACCGGTACACCAAAAAAAAAAACATGCACTCAAAAGCAAAGAAACAAAAAGTCAGATAAAATAGTTTTGTATGGATCAATTAAAATATGATCTGCATCTCAAATGTTACACAATCAAAAAGAACATAGAAGGTTGTGTTTAAACTAAAATTATTGTTTAATCGATGCAAAAAGCAAGGCTACTCATATTTCAGAGACAACATGAACAACTTGCCGCTCCACCTGGCGGCCATGAACGGCTACACGCGCTCTGTGAATCTCCTACTTCACGTGTATTCCAACTTACTAGACTGCGCAAATAAAGAGGGGGTGAGTTGTATTATAACAAACTGGACTGCGCGTACAAAGATTGGTGAGAACATATGAGTCGCGTTCTGATAAAACTGGGCATAATGCATGTGCGTAAAGTGTCGTCCCCGATGAGCCTGTGCACTCCGCACAGGCTAATCAGGGACGACACTTTAAGCATAATTTGGATTTTTGCTAAGAAGAGGCTTTATTTAAACGAAAAATGTCAAAAAAGCGGAAAGTTTCGTCCCTGAGTAGCCAGTCATTATGCTCAGTTTCCTCAGAACGCGACTCATGTGAATATGGAATTGTTTCTCGATCTTATTATATGGGTTTTGCATATTTGTGAAATCACAGCAGGAACAACGGTCCCCACCATCAGAAAGGACACCGATTCCAATGAAGAAAACAGCATATGACTAAGTCAATTTAACAAGATTGTTAAGTTAAATAATACATCTTGACATCGTAGCTTTCTTTCTAATGGTTTCTTCCTCAATGAATCTCAAATATTAATGAAGCAAGAGCTTTCAAAATATATACACACATGCATGCACACGAACGCTCACTCACGCAGACGCGCACGCACGTATGCTCAAACAATATCAATTAAGCAATATCTTGTCTACAAATGAGTAATGAATGTAAAAACATACGTATTATCTAAAGCAAACCGCCCTTCACATGGCCGCGCGCTACAACCATCCCGGGGTGGTTGGTCTTCTACTGACCTTGGGGGCGAACATCCCGAGTAAGGACATACACGGGGACACCTTCATGGACATCGCCCTGAGGGAGAGGCAATCAGAGGTCGCATTCGCAGTCATCAGACATGCGAGGTATTGGATAGGGGTTATGCACTGAATACAACATTGTGCCCAATCGCATTTATCCACGCGGAACTCTGATAGACACATAATTTAACCAGATTTGTTTTATACTACGGCAATATTTGTTTGCATATTTCGAAAACAACAACATAGTATTATTGCATTCAAAAAATTAATCAAAGAATTACAATTTGCGTCAGGTGCGTCAAATGAAACAAAAATCAAAAAATGAAATAAAATCTAGGTAATAAACTTTACATTCTGGCCGTTATTTGAATCTATAAGCCAATATCGTAGAAATCAGTTGCTTACTGTGTACTTCGAATGATATGTTATTATTTTTAACGCATGCTTTTTACGCATTTGAAAGTGTGCTTTTAATTAGACATTATGGGAATCTGTTGCAAATTTCGTTCAATTATCTAAGTGTTTGTTGTATGTGTGTTTTAGAGTCTTAAGTCCTTTTAAAATAATTCAATGTAGCGATAAAGCGCGACAAAAATGATTGGTGCCTGAAAAGGAGCATGCTGGTGACTTTTTTATTATAAAAACGACTCATTGAGTTTGTAAGCTTTGGATGTTTTAAATGACTTTGTGCTTTTTCCACTTAGGTATTTGTATTGAATCACCAATGCAGCATATATTTCAAGCTGTTTTTATTTGTAAATATTAAGATAGACTGTTTGCTTATCTATAAAAATATCTACGATCAATCTCTTGAAGCAATGAAGTATAATCAACCGATTTTTTCCAGAGTCCACAGAGGAATCATCAGTAACCGCGTGCCATGAATTTATATGATGAATAATTACAATATCGTTCCTTTTTTTAGTTAGGTCCTTAAGATTCTCTCTGGGGACGAAATCTGCCAAGTTTATTTATTTAAAAAAAGGTTAGCATACCCTATATTTTTTCTAAATCGATAACGTAGTGTGTTGAAAAGAGCAAGTTTTGAGACATTACGGCTATTATGACTGATGGTGAAATACGTTGGGAATTCTGGTGGGGGGGGGGGGTGGGGGGGGGGGTCTTGGATGCGATGGTTGGACAGTATTTCAAACATAAAATAATAAAAAATAAATAATTGTGTTTTTTAACCGTTTCAAAAAAAAATAATTTGGGGGGTGGGTGGTATAGTGTGAGGGTGTGGTGGTCATTTGTGAGATGATCTTAAAAAAAATGAGGGGGGGGGGGGGAATTCGGGTGGGGGAGGGGGTGGGGGTATTCTTGGGTGCGATGGTTGGACGGTATTTTAAACATAAAATAATAAAAATAAATACTTGTGTTTTTTAACCGTTTCAAAAAAAAAAAAAATTGGGGGGTGGGGGGGGGTGGGGGGGGGGGGGGGTATAGTATAGTGTGAGGGTGTGGTGGTCATTTGTGAGATGATCTTAAAAAAATAAGGGGGGAAATCGGGGGGGGAGGGGTGGGGGGGGTATAATTTTGTGCGATGGCTGGACGGTATTTCAAACATAAAATAATAAAAATAAATATTTGTGTTTTTTAACCGTTTCAAAAAAATATATTTGGGGTGGGGGGGGGGGGGTGGGGTGGGAGGTATAGTATAGTGTGAGGGTGTGGTGGTCATTTGTGAGATGATCTTAAAAGAAATAAATAATTTAGGGGGGGGGATTCGGGTGGGGGGAGGGCACGGGGGATGGTTTGGGTGGAGTCTATTGTGGTATGTCAGGTAAGAGTAGTTTTGTCAAAGTATCAATCAAATCTAATCATAAATAAAGAAGTTATGGCATTTTTAGCAAAATTTAATAATTTGACCTTGATAGTCAAGGTCATTCAAAGGTCAAGGTAAAATTCAACTTGCCAGGTACTGTAACCTCATGATAGCATGAAAGTATTTGAAGTTTGAAAGCAATAGCCTTGATACTTTAGAAGTAAAGTGGATGGAAACACAAAATTTAACCATATATTCAAAGTTACTAAGTTAAAAAGGGCCATAATTCCGTAAAAATGACAACCAGAGTTATGCAGCTTGTCCTTTTACTGTACCCTTATGATAGTTTGCGAGTGTTCCAAGTATGAAAGCAATATCTATGATAGTTTAGGGGTAAAGTGGACCAAAACACAAAACTTTTTAATTTTCTAAGTATAAAAAGGGTACATAATTCTGTCAAAATGCCAGTCAGAGTTACATTACTTTGCCTGCACAGTCCCCTTATGATAGTTAGTAAGTGTTGCAAGTATGAATGCAATAGCTTTGATACTTAAGGAATAAAATGGACCAAAACACAAAACTTAACCAAAATTTTCAATTTTCTAAGTATAAAAAGGGCACATAATTCTGTCAAAATGCACGCCAGAGTTATCTAACTTTGCCTGTCCAGTCCCCTCATGATAGTAAGTAAGTGTAACAAGTTTGAATGCAATAGCATTGATGCTTTCTGAGAAATGTGGACCTAAACGCAAAACTGAACCGGACGCCGACGCCGACACAGACGCCGACGCCAAGGTGATGACAATAGCTCATTTTTTTTTTTTTGAAAAAAATAGATGAGCTAAAAATGTCGCGAGTCGAACTTGATGATATTTATATAAAAGATTACCTGCTTTAATTATTGCAGACTGGTCCCCTTAGCGCGATATTGTGCTGAGTTAAAATGAGCTTAGAGAGGATTGATCTTAAAAAGGGTACCGGTAAAATGCCAGATATATTCCTAACGTTATTTTTTACTATAAGCAGATACATGCAATCATTTTTTTTTCCTTCAAATGCGTCCTCCGGACTGTCTGTCATTAAGTATTACCTCGCATAATGTTTATAACAATACAAGTAACACACTCCAGACATAGACCATAAATATCCATTGACTGTTCAATCTAGAATTTACATCAAACAGTTCTCTTGACGGAATATGTTTTTACATCATGCTTATTATCTTGGAATATCATAATGTGGATTTTCTTGCTTACAATTTGAAAGACAAGACGTTTCTGCATTAGACTATTTGTTGGATGGCTTATGACCGGCCACTACAATTTTACGAGATGTGTCTACACACAATATCAACTTGATCTTGTTTGATTTCAAACTATACTATGAGTCTGTACTTCCAATCATTTCCATTGCAAGGCTTGCTTTGAATCGCATGGCGGTTAATCCTTTGCATGCTTGGAAATTTGTAGTCTGCTAAAATGTTGTCTGCTGAATTTCTAAAATTATCATTTTCTTCGATTTTTTTCAAAGAATACTATCAGAATAGCAAACAGTTTTGATCCAGATGAGACGCATCGTTCTGTGGCGTCTCATCTGGATCCAAACTGTTTGCAAAGGCCTTTAAAATTCGGTTCCAGCGCTGAAAGGGTTCAACAGAAATCATATCTTTGAATTCGGTTTGAAAATCGCTCTCTGATCTATAATGCTATGCTTCGACAATACAAATCGAACATATTTGCACGGATTGTAAATATGGCGAAAATAATGTCAGAATTTCTCTGCACAAATTGGGGCACAATAATTGACGCGCCTAGAGATATAACGTTTGTTTTGTCTGAAAATGTTCTGTTAGTGTTTGATAAAGCAATATTCATTATTTCTTTACTAAAAGGCAACAAATTTGAATTGTTGTCCGTAATAAAATACTAAAACGTACTTCTGTTTTGTAATTGACGAATGTTTCGTCATCAGATCATGTGGCATATTGACGGAAATGACGTCGGCGACGAATGTGACGATAGTGATAAACGTATGCAACGTCATTTACATTATAACGCCATTTGCAGATGTTGCGTCCTTGTCAGATGGTCTTATTTGTGAATGTGTAGTGTACAAATGTTGTGATATGTGACGTCATGGTCAGACGTGATGCTTTGGCTTTGGCATGTGAAACGTGTTTATAGGTGGGAGGAGGCACTAAACATGCGCAGCACGCGGTACGAGACAACCATGACTGGCCTTGTCCAGTGTTTACCGGACGTCTGCATGGTAGGTCTTTATGGCATTGCAATTCTTAAGTCGATGATATATCATACGTCCATTAGCGGAACTTAACTTCAGTCAGATATTTATTTTTGTCTACAATATATAGGAGTTCAGTCCATTATTTATATATTTATTCCAGATTTAGTTTTAAAATAATGTATGTGTCTGTTTTTACTGTGCGTTTAATCAATATAAAAAATGTAATGATTGATATTTTCTTTAGTATTAGATATTCTGTGCATTGCAATTACTAACGTGCACATGATGTTACCACACACCATCGTACGGTTTAGAAATACATCACTTCCCTGGCTAAATACAATTAAGCCAGAATTTTGCGAGGAAGGTCGGTTTATGGCCTCGTGCTTGATATCGTCTACCAATCGTTACTTACAGTTATCAGTTGAAAAAAAACACGTTTAAATGTAAATAATATGTGTTTTACCGTATATTTTACAGGCCGCGTTAGATAGATGCAGGGTGCAGTCAAAACACGAAAGGAAAAGTCGGGATTACTTTGTAAGACACATGGTGTGCTTGTGTGTCCTATAGCATTGAATATAAATGTAACCCTTCACTTTTTGTTAATAATAATACTGTTAAAAAGGTAGGTTTGGGTTCATAGAAGTAAAACGAATTAGATAACTGTTCTAGGAGTAATTTATTTTGTAGGATGTGCAAACATACCACGGAGATATCAAGAATAGATATCAAGGATACAACCTGAAAGACATATAAACAACACAAATATTAAATTACCACATTATATAAAATATAGACTATGTAGCTATTGTTGAATACACGAATAGACATAGTATATGAATATAAGACATATTACACATAACATTCATTAATGAATATATATCAAAATTAGAATATTTTGACGTCCTCCAGTGGTTAAACATCATATGAATGAAGCCTAAACAATTGTTTAAAATAAAATAAAACACAAAATAATGCCACAACAATAATACATATGTACCTTTTATGGAAATGTTGCTTTAATACATCCTCTCAATCACTCTCTCATGTTGTGGCGGTTAGGACTGCAAATTAAGTGTATGTGTATAACTATGTCTGCCAGGTCATTTCCAAAGTAAATTATTTACTTTAAAGAATCTCAATACAATCCAAATTTCACTTGCACAACACTGGCAAATAAATTCACAGAACACATTTGAGCAATGCATCCTGATAATACAATAATACCAACCTTATAAATGAAACCCACAAAATTCAATAAACTTTCAGTGACAACACCGACATCTTTTAATGAGGTAATCCTGCTGCCAACTGAGTAATAGGTTACAATACACTAAATGATCGCTTCATGTAGGGCTGTACTCTCTAAAATAATATCATAGTTGACAGGAAGGCATGTTTTACACTTTTTACCATTATTCGGGTGTTATCTTGCGGAGATAATGGTAGGGCATGAATAGGTGTTCACAACTGAATCCCTGAAATATGATACACTTGAAGACTAAAGTAAACCATTGCAGTAGAAAAGGTTACATTTCACTAAGAAACGGCCGAAAAAAAAAGTTGCAAAAACAGTCGATTTTGATTTGTGTCAAGTTCTTTCTTGCTTTGTACATGACATATCTTTTTTATTGCATAAATCGATTCCGCTTAGAATGGCCTTTAAGAAAAGGTATGGTTATGGGGGTCTCTATGTGCAAAATGTTGCATTTATTTTCGCTCAAAGTTGTCGCTTTTACATTGAATTAAATAGGGAAACTATTTGGTGTATTATGACCGTAAGGCGGCAAACTTAATCCAGGGGCAGATACCTATCATTGAACTCAACCCGATATATACAAATAAGAGACAAAGGTTAAAAACAACCATATAAACACGGGAGACAACATTACATAGAATTTGTGACTGGTTACATAAAGACAAAACTGAAATCCCTGCATTTAACAGTTTGGACAAGTACGTCTTTATTATTTGTTTAAGAGTATATGAGGCGTATCTTTAGTTCTAAAACACGTAATCGATATTTAAGGTTGATTCTATCACAATCAAGTTAATTCAACGATCAATTTAGTTTTCATGGTATACAGTGTTATGTTGATAACTATAAGAAACAACTGCAAAACGCCTGAATCGCTGACAATACATCGGTCTTCAATCTCCACGAAGAGCTGTCGTTCCTTATTCTCACATACAATCTCTGCCATTATATGAAAATCCTACCAGATTTGGTAGGATTTTATTTCATTGGTTTAATTATTATGTTATGAAAAGAAGTATAATTTTATTTTTACAATTTGAAAATATTGTATAAGTTTAGGTTCATAATAAAAAAAATTAACTTAATAAAAAAAGTAACAATAACAACGGAAACATTATTGAACCACGTGTCTAGGCTATCATCACGTGGTTGGTAATGAAGGCAGGGATTTGATCCAGCTATGCTGGTTTCCGGCAATTCTCTGCACGGAGGTTGATTGGTCTTAAGAGCGCGGGCGTTTGGTAGGGCTTGGGTATAACTGACAATATTCGTAACTCTATCTAAATGAAAGATAATGTTGTTTTCGCAGGTGCGGTACAATTTCAAATACCTACAGTGTTCCCTGCGCTACCGGAAGGGCAAGGGTATAGACGGTCAGGAACACACACCCATGTTAGCCCTCAATGTAAGCACATTTCGTAAGCACAAGGGCGAACATTGAACTAAAATGTCCTTTCCAATAATGTGTTGTTATTTTTGTTCGGCAACTCGAAATATTAAATACACGAAATATTGCATTGGTTTTAAACATGTAAAGCATTAATTTTTGATAGAGTAGGCGAAGAAAAGTACATAAATACATAAAGTTGTTCTTTCAATAACTAACAGATTCGCTCATAAATATGAAAACCGTAAAGTATTATATGCGTTACAATTTCGCATGTTTATTCAAATGAAACGTTTACGAAGTCTGCCAATCAGCAGTTATTTTAACCCAGTTATGCCTAGTCTCATTTATAAGACGCGCAAAGAATTTAAAGATACTTTTTATATGGCCCAATTTCTTTGGAACTATTACCAATATAAAAAGTAGCTTAATATTTGAGAGCGTGAACAAGTTGAACTAATTTATGCCTAGTGGACTCTCCCATCCGTCTTAATTGGACCAATTTATTTTCCAAATTAGGGTTGTCTAGTATATTTATTTCTATATTTAGAATATTTCTTGCAGAAATTACTTTACGCAAACAGCGCAGACCCTGATGAGACGCCGCATAATGCGGCGTCTCATCTGGGTCTACGCTGTTTGCACAGGTCTTTTTTCTAGACGCTAGGCATAAATGGGTTAATTGGTTTTGTTGGATCCCGAATGTGTTTGATACTCGGCAATTCATGATCTTGCAGACGATGGTGAAACATGGACGAGTCCAATGTTTGTCACATCCGGTCAGCGAGGCGTACCTTAAAATGAAATGGTAATTTTATTACAAAATCGCTAAGAAGCCATGATGACTGCATAATCGATAAGCTATGCGGATATACTTTGTATTATATTTTACCGCGTCCCATAATAATTGTTTGACTACACTTCATACATGTACGTACTGTGCAGTTTTCGTCGTCAAATAGGAATTATACCGTAATAACTTAAAATGTTCAGACACTTAGAGACATTTTTTGCGCGTCCAAAATTGAAATAAACAAAATATAAAAAAATATGGGTACGAAAATTTACACCAACCGGTGTTTGAAAATAAAGAGACACTCTTAAATTTTTCATTGACGAACGTATACGAGTATGCAATGTGTATATAGTTAATAGGTCTAACAATTATAGCACGTGCACGTACAATGCAAAGCCGTGTAGTTTAAATTACCGAAAGACATGCTCCACTAGAATTCAGTTCTAACTACACAAATTTGACCTTATTAGTTTTTGTCAGACCTGTTTGTGTTGCGAAAATTTAAAAACAAATTTAAAAAAGAAATTAAGTTGTGGGAGCAAGCATTACGATTACCTTAATTTTTAATTAATACAATATATTTATTGTATTTTGTGAAATATCGATTTTAATTCACGAGTGATCATAGAAAAATATATTTCTATGATCCTGAGTGAATTAAAATTGTAATTCGACTAAATCCAACAAATTTTATTTTTAATTTATGCTAACAAATGATCATTTTTGATTTTATGCTTATTTAATGACGCCACATTGTCATAAAAACGACGTCATAAGACAGTATAACAGTGGCAATTATTGACATTTTTCACTGCTAATTATTATTGTTTGAAATAGTGAATTATCAGTTTTAATTATCTGATATTTTTTCTATTAAACACAGGAAATCATCTAAGCATACCTCATACATGTAAGTAATGCTTGTATAGCATTATCATTTTATTTCCTCTATTCTAGGCGGGCGTACGGCGCATGGTTCCATTTGACTAACCTTGTCATCTACGTCATATACCTGGCATTACTGACGGCGCTGGTGACAACGTGCACGTTCTCACTGGACCGTAACGTCAGCAGCAACGTCAACGTACGCGTCAGCGCTGACAACGTAACATTTAACACGCCAGTCGCTTATAGCAGTCGTATTAACATTAAGGAATATATTTTCAAATCGTGCGAAGTAAGTTTTAGTGAAGATCGTCTAACGTTACGCGTAAATATCTTGATTAGAAGTACCATCGGCATTTGAGTTAACAATAGTTTCGATCTTATTGGCATAATTACTCATATTTTGGAAGTAACAAGTGTTTCTACTTTCGTCATATACGTTTGCATGGCCAAATTTTTCAACGATCTTAAATTTTTTGAATTTCACACCTGATTTTAGACTATTTTAAGGCACCGGTTGGGCTGTTTAAGATTATCATATTCTGTGCTTACATAATTTTCAGATGATGACTATCCACAAGATCCGTGTTAACATCTTGTAAAGATCAAAACCATTCTATTGATTTATTTTTAAATTTCGCGACCATGATCTCTGTTCACATGTATTTAATATCGCAACCTTTCACAAGATTTGTATTTACTTCTTTTTCAGTCTTTCAGACTGAATGGAACAAGATCTCAAAATTAACAAATCCATAAATCGTTAAGACTTCTTTTCTGAATCACATAAGGTCATAAGATATTAGATTACATCTGCTTACTAGAATGAACATTCGACAAATTCTTGCATATGTTTCATAATTTAAATAATCAGATTTACATAATTTTAACGTTTTAACATCCGTTTCAGATAACGGCTTTTCAGCGGATCAGTGTTTACATCGTGTCTATCTTCTGCATTCTTAATATCCTCAAAGAGATCATCCAGATGATTCAGCAGGCGAGTTTCAACTTTTGCTAGATTTTTTTCGGTCATCTTTTGATATTAGGGTTACAGCGTCTGCTATGTGTTAGCGTTGACGTTTTTATACGATCAAGTAATTTATTATTGTACTATACATGCAAAGAATGTCATATCTACCCCTTAGATTCATGGGGACATGTTGAAAAATCTAAGCCTTAGATTCATGGGGACATGTTGAAAAATCTAAGGATCACATATGTCGACGTCGCCATTTTATCCGTCAATTTCATTTGTTTTTTAAATGAGTGTGGAACAAATTATTTATCTTCGTCATGTAATTACAGATGAACTAACAATATTTGTCGATAATCAATGTCTACATGTCACCACGAAAGCTTTCCGGTTCATATGTTTTCGTATATGACCATTTCAGAAGAAGAAATACTTTAAGGACATGACGAACCTTCTGGAGTGGATCTTGTACACCACGACTCTGGTCTACATCGCACCGTTCGTCATGAGTCACGCCATGTACTGGCAGTGGCAGGCAGGCGCCATAGCCGTGTTCCTCGCTTGGTTTAACTGTCTCCTCTTCTTGCGTAGGTACGTTATGCCGTCTAACGTTACATATACCAATCTCCGACTTATGTTTCTAATAATTTAAGCGCAAATACCACAATACTTTAGTATATTAAGGAATACGTGTTTTGATTTATTGTTAATATTTGTGATGTTGTGTTATACATTTAACATTCATTGTTATTGCTTCTATGTACGTTCCATTTGAAATGAATGTTGATCTTAGTGTGGGGGATCGACTAATATTAAATCTGTTTAAACGCCCAATGCTTTGGATTGACGCCCCAATGCGATGAACCAAGGTTTAATTGTTCATTGTTTAATGTTTTTGTTGTACATATCGTTGTGTATCGCCACTGGACATTGCCTTTATACATTTTGATTGCCGCTGGTTAAAACACATATATCCTGATACATACTGATGCTCCATGTAATGTTTATCTTTGTCTGGTTATATTTTATTTATTTATTTACAATCATGTGCATTCTCATTATGTTAAAATGTTATATTATCCAATTTGTTTTCATGGTGAAATATTTATGTCTCGAAGGCTATCCTGTTTTCCGATTTCGCTTCTTCACAGATCTGTAAATGACTTACTCCTGTTAACATTCATTTTCCGTTTTCCGTATCTTCGTCATGACAATGCGTCTACATGTATATCTTAACTTATATGCATAGTTTTCATGTTCTTTATTCTTCGTGTAAACGGGTTCTTGTTCTACGTATCCACTATGCTGTGCGTGTTTCAGGTTCGGCGTCTTGACCTTCATGTGCTTTTTCACATTATACTTCTTTATTACCATGAGTTATTTTAGGTTCGACTTTTTCGGCATCTACGTGGTGATGTTCCTGGAGATTCTGCGAACGCTCCTCCAGGTGCTCTTCGTCTTCTCCATCCTCCTGATCGCATTTGCGATGGCCTTCTTCACCCTCCTCAACATCGAGGTAATTCTAGCTTACCTATACGTAGGAGATTGGTTGCGCTAATAGCCTCGTGCATATCTACAAACTTCCGGGCGCTTAACCCTCGCTTTGCGGACATCATATCAACTACGTCGCTTATACAAGAAAGATGAGCCGTGTACTCACTCTTGTTTTTAAGAGACTTATCCCTACATAATGTTTAAATTATTTCAAATTGCACACGAATCATATCAATGGGACCTGTTAGGTTGTAGGTTTTATTTTAAACAAAAATGACTTTGTTTGAGAATTTTCAAGTGACATAAACACATTTCGTTTTGTTTGAAATATCCCATTCTCAATAATCCTGTAAAATTTGACAATCACAATTTTGTTTTATGACTACATGTATATAAACGAAAAGTCACGTTACACATTTTCCAGGATAACCGCGCCTTTTCATCGCCAAGCCAGTCCCTTCTAAAGACGGCCATGATGATGTTGGAGCTAGACTTCATGGCGTCATTCAACGATCCCTACACGGACGGTGACGTCAGAACGCTGTACTTCGGTGACGTAACAATCCTGTTGTTGGTCGTTTTCGTCCTTCTTATGCCTATTCTTCTAATGAACTTACTGGTATGATCATCGTAATTATCATCATCATCATCATCATCATCATCATCATCATCATCATCATCATCATCATCATCATCATCATCATCATCATCATATCATCATCATTATCATCATCAATCATCATCATCATCATCATCATCATCATCATCATCATCATCATCATCATCATCATCATCATCATCATCATCATCATCACCACCATCATCATCAGCAGCAGCAGCAGCAGCAGCAGAATAATTGTCAACAACAACAACAACGACAGCAACAACAACGACAGCAACAACAACCACAATAGTATATTAACTGCAATGACAGTTATATTTTCGTCGCCATACCAATCACTATTTTCACCATGATAATAATAATTTTAACTAAACAAAATCACACTTGAATTGATTTTTATAGTTAGCAATTCTGAACAAAGCGAAACGTGACATGTATATGTAGCTTTTCTACACATACACAAATAGAAATTAATTAACACAGGTGCAACAAATTTTGAAATGGTACCTTAAATAGTTACGTCGCCTTGATTTCAGACATTGTACATACATTAATTTTTCTCAGATAGGTTTGGCTGTGGGGGACATTGCATCTGTACAAAAGAATGCTACATTAAAACGTCTGGCAATGCAGGTATGTACAGTTAATTAATCTTTCATGTGCAGAAATGTACCTTTAATTTCCGTTCGTTATGATTTTGTTTTGGCAAATTTACATAGACCTCTGTTTTTAAATCGTGATGCAAAATTCGTTCTGGTGATATGCACTCAATGATGTTTGTTAACTATGTTATCACATTTTAGATACGCGCTGGGCTCTAAGTAAAGAATCTCGTTACTACGGAAGCCCGTTAAAACTATAAAAAGGCAATATATTGCAACTGTGTAACACAACTTAAAAGGACGATTATTTTCTAAAATAAAATCTCGATATAATTTGTACAATAGGATAGCGATCGGAAAATAGTAAGCAATAATATTGTTACCATGGAAACGCGAAATTCCTTTACTTCATGTATAT
Source organism: Dreissena polymorpha (assembly GCF_020536995.1). Lineage (NCBI taxonomy): Eukaryota > Metazoa > Mollusca > Bivalvia > Myida > Dreissenidae > Dreissena > Dreissena polymorpha. Next base: position 19,071,962 of record NC_068358.1, on the reverse strand, counting down.
AATTTGGCCCGTCGCATATCGTGACGTAATTGCACGCTGTGACGCCATCATTGTCTCTGACGTCATTGCAGGTTGAGCTGCACACGAGTCTTGAGAGGAAGCTGCCGATGCGACTACTAAATATGGTTGACAAGGCGGAGTACACGTACTACCCAAACAAGTGTTCCGGCAGATTCGAGGGGGTAGGCGCAATACTGTATTTTAAGAGAGACTATGCGACGTCAGGGAATTATATTTGTTAAGGTCATGTAAATATATCACGTCTTTGCATTCAATAGATAGGTTAAAATGTAGTATATCGACGATTCTACCATGACTTATGACTTGACCTATACATAATAAGAAGGAAAAGATATGTAGCGTATTCTGCAATAAACCATGGGCGGGGCCTTATGTTGCAAAACTAGTTCCCGCAATACCAAGAAATATTTTAATAGTATGCACGTGCTTTCACTCGCGATCTTGCAAGATTGACAACAACAATTTCTGAAACAAATAAGAAATACAATATTTATAATTCCGTTTATATAAATGTTTTATTTACCCTTCATTTTAAATGGCTTTATAAAAAATGTATTGCCATTTATTTTCACTTTTTTTAACAGGACATATAACGTCGCATTTATAAATGTTTTTCCTTTCGTCAATCAGTTGCCAAATGTTGTTACTTATCTACGGCTTGTATTTCCCTTTTTTATAGCCAATTAATGACTTCTGCGGCTTCCAGATGAGCGTTCGTCTGCTGTTCTAAGACCTGTTGTATCTTATATGTGTTCGCTTTCATTTCTGGTCTATCCTAGCTATATTAGTAATGCCTCACAAAATACATGTTGCATTCTGGGATTTAAAGAATTACAATATGTGATAATCGGAAAAAGTTATATCTCTTCAAATTGGGTCTTATTCTTATAAAATGTTGACAATAGTAATGATATTATGTAATACTTTCCGTTGCAATCCCGTTCAATAGCATTTTGTTTGTTAGCGACATAATGTGACTCACGTGCTTAACATTATTACCCTTGCAGCTGATGTCCCGGATGTTCACGTTGAGCGACTACATGAACGATGAAAACGTGGATAAGAGCCTCAATCATCAGACACATCTGTATGAGGAGCTGTACAAACAGAAAATGAGGTACGAATGCCGTTTGAAAATATTATAATAAGATCAACAGCAAACTACTTCAATGAACATATCGTCGTATATTAGTGAACCAATGAATGATGGTGTAGTCTAAACGTATAGATTTGGTTATTTAGTGATTTAGATAATTTAAGAGGCATCCATGATATTCATGGTAATGTTTTGATTTATCTGTGAAAAGTCTCACTGCGTTACCAATGGTTATCTATTGCCTCAACATGACTTAAATGTTGTTCAAGCGCTCATTATTGACGTTGTTGTTCACAACGTGTGCGACATTTTGTTTAATTTTCACAGAATGCGGGAAATCTCGACGGCGCTTACAAAGCAGTACGACATGATGCGGCTAATCGTTCAGAAGATGGAAATTCAGACAGAGGACGACAACCGAGATGAAGGAGACAACTTTGAGATGAACAACGCTTGCGAAAAGGTCTCAAAGTGGGCGCCTGCAAAGCACAACTTGCTACGACAGAAGGCGATCGTCGCCCACTGGAAAGACAGCATGACAGACGAGTAAAGCCGCGCCTTTAAGGCGATGTTTCCTGGTTAATCTTTGACAATATGACAGAGAGACCTCTTTACATCTGAACATGGAGCACCAAAAGCCCATGACGCTTGTACACTAGTTTAAAGTGACCTGCCTGATTTCTGTATCATAATGAATACGGTCGTTTTGCAATTTAAGTACTCGGCACGTATTATGTAAGAGAAATATAGACCCTGAGACACGGGCAAAAAGCGTTGAGGCCCTCCGAAACACGTGTCTTCAGACAACGGTTCTATATGATTGTATTTAGATATTCAAATAAACTGTGTACTTCATCGGTATTCATTTGACCTATGTAGCAATTTATGACTACATGTAGATAATCTTTTTCATTGTGGCGAAGGCTTAGCTTCTGACTTATATTTTTTTCTGGATCCTACATGTTATAACATGTAATTTGTAAAATGTGATTGTATGTGTTCGTGTGATCATATTTGTATTGCTATGACGTTTTTAAACAAAAGTATTGCATTTCGTTCATCTATTCAAACCATAATCATCATATCGCGTACGCATACGTTAAACCAAAGCGTTAAATCAAAGCGCTGAAAGCTCTGTAGTTGTTCGCTTTAGAGTAATCAGATGACACTGTAATTGCACTTTGTTGTAAACACAACTTTGGTCTTCACAACCAAAAGTGTTTGCATTATGGTTAACATTACAGTCCGGTGAATTATTACATATACATTGTGAAAAGAAACGCCCCATCAACGTCGTTGTCATGATTAAACATCATTATCTATTTCAAAACCTTCATCGTCAAGATATTTATCTGCATCATATTCTAATATAATCATTTAGCGGAACCCAAAGAAAAAATATCTCCGTGTCAATTTAAAACAGTTTTAAACGCCATATATATTAATCAACTTCTTAATAAAACGATGCATAAGTTTGCTTTTGCGCAGAGACATTTAGGAATGCATACATGTAGTTCCCTGGTTCGATAAACTATTTATCATCGAAAGAATCGACTCATCTTTAGTGTATAAAAACAGTTGATTGCTAGTGTTTACATTCGGGATTTTTCCAGCATGCGCACTGAGTGGTCGGCAAAAGCACGTGTTACAATAACGTAAAAAACAAAAAAAGGATAACTTGATTTAAAGGAGGAAACTTGCCCTACTATATATGCATATGTAAACTATCTTCATATTTATTTCACTTGAGTGAATTTGTTAAAGATTTTATTAAAATATGTCGTGTTCAGTTTATCATCATTCCGTTGTTTATTTTGTATTATCATGTAATGATATATGTCTATTATACCATTTTTGCATTAACTTATTTAACAGGAGACAAGTTTATACTTCTGGAGTAAATAAAACCCTTGCTAAAATCCTGAATGAGTATTCTGTTAACACCTTAGCTACAATTCAGGTTGAAAATAAAAGACATAACAGTTAACTTCTTTAGTTTTTTAGTGCGTAGATAGATTTCATCCCTTAACGCCCTCTCGAGTTGTAAGTCTTAGGAACCCGTTCTATTTCACAGAAAAATGGATGCGCATGTGAAAAGTCAATAAACCGATAAGATGTTCCGGAATAAAACTTAACCAATCTTAAAAATAAATCAATAATATGACATTTAGTAAAAATATTGTATTATCATACATTAATTTTTTTCTATAAAATACGAGCTCGTCATCAGCATTATAGTATATGTGGTCTGAATAAAAAACAGCGACAATTTCAAAAAAACAAAGCCTTAACACATTCCCGACGTAGAGTTTTGTAAAAGTTGCAACCCTTGAAAAAACGAAATCGGAACGAGGCTGACGATGTGGAACCTGTAATTGCCTTAAGAGACATTTTAATTTTCAGTGGAAAAAAATCAATAACATTTCTTCTGTTGATTAATTTGACGTTTGCTTTTTGACAATTGAAGCAACACTCAGTATATCAGTGGGTTGTTACATGTGTATGTCTCCGAATATCATTTGATAATATAAAGTCTACTTTACGATCGCAACTTTTCTGAAACGTAACTGTGATGGACATCATGATTTTGTTAAAATAAACGAAAACTATCGTAATTGTATGATTTTAAATTAAAATGGATCGTTGCTTATGAGGTTTACACAATTGATGAACAAAAAGCGATTAGAAGAGACAGTGTGTACTCATGGGTCGTGTAAGTTTTGTCAATGAGCATACCCGTGAATGTCTTTCAAATTGAGCATAGCTTAGACAAAATCTTAAAGAATATATATATATTATATGAATGGTATCGATCGTTCATGAGACATTATACACTTTTATACATCCATACTATTCTAGCATCTAGATTTAAAAGATTGATACGGCCAGCGGATTCCAGAGCTTACTGTGCAATCGCGCTAACAACTGATGCAAAATAATCAACTGGTCATAAGAGGATATGAAAAAGACACGAAATGGAGGCTCGAATAGGTATGGCTTCAAATGTGATATTGATCCAGCGCCACAACCGCCTTCTGCATGAACATTCTTCAAATGGTAAACATATGGAGCGGATGCAAAATGGGTAAAGACTAATATGTAAAGACTATTACATGTTGAATGATTGTTTTGATTGTTACGTCCACTCGCATTTAAGACAAAAATAAAAAAAGGTATGAATTCTCAAATTTACGTGATTGAAGTCAACTAGCAATATTCAATTCTAGAAGTCCTCCTATTTACAATAATCTAGAGGGTTTCAGCTTACCCAGTCAATAATCGGGCTCAGTCTACACAATTTACTTACACCTTTTATAGGGACATATTTTAATTGTAACGGTGGAAAACACACATCATTTATTGTCACGCTAGTTTCAATAAATAGTATTAATTTTTAGAAAATTGTTTTACTCTTAAACTTTAAAAAAAATTTATACTCGACAAAACTATTTGAAGCAATAATAGTCAATGATCAATCAATCACATTGACAACAGAAGAATATACATATAAATTACAGGGGTATACATTACTGGTATTAGCCTTCTCATGTAGATTTATCAGAACTCAAAAAGGTGCAGCAGTCACAGGCATATGATGAACGAGGGGTGCACACTCGCCTAACACGCTGTCATCTGCCATTATATTTGCATCAATTTTCACCTTACTCAGTATTCATACAACGGATTAAATGTAGTCTACAGAAAAAAACATGGCTATAAACATACTATTTTAGTGTCAGGGAGTTCGAAAACTCGTCAGTTGCGCATTTTTTGACCGTCCGACGTCATTTTCAACAACCGAACGGTGTTATTGTTTAAACAAGCATCGTTCGATTTTGACCGCATTCATTTGGGCACCAAGTGCTTAGGAAATAAACTTAATATATTGTATTTTAAGATTTCGGATCAGAGCTCTAATATGTTGGAGTAAGGAATCGTCAGAAACTGGAGATTCTTGTTGACAACGTTTTGTCTTTTATTTAAGGCATGTGGTCTTCACAGTACAGGGCAATACATACAACACAACACGGATTTTACGAATAAGTATATTTATTATTTCATACAGGGCTCGAGTACACTGAAGTATTATTTATACAGTAAATATTTGACATATAAACGTTATTTAAATTTCATGGAAAGATTTTAATGAAAATTCATGTATGTATGATTGCTCAATATTCAGGTATCGTTAACATTCACATTTTAGTGTTTATAAACATATAAATTAACACATTGGTGACGATCTCCATCGGTCGCCAAGTAGCATGTCACTATATCATCACTCTTATCATAGACATGCACATGTCATATAATAATTTTTTTTTATAGAAAAGATACTTTATTTACCTCGTCCATAAGAATGTGCAGGTCGAGGTCATCCTGCTCCATACCGTACAGAAGATTATGTGTTAGTAGCAATAAAGCAGTATAGTAGTATACAAGTTATAATTTTATTTATAAGAAAAGGTAACATGAAAAGATAAAGAAATAAAACACAAACTATAAATTGAGTTCAGATTAAGCTCATTTTAGTCGGCAAGCGATTATACAAATACACGTTATCGATAGGCTGTATTTGAACCGACTTTTCGACATAATGTACACAATTTACATATCATGACGTATTGCAATTGAAAAAGCCACTGTGTGAGTACGATTGATAAATCTTTCCAGAGCTGACTGTATGCAAATCTGATTGCTGGGCAGGTCCGGACCCAATGGATGCAGCGCCAGAACGTCCCAAAAATCTTGCTGATTTAGTGAGTCGTTATGCAGAAAACCGCACCCACGATAGCACCGATTATGGCAACACCACCTGCAAGTATTCCAGCTGTTGCTCCAATGGAAAATGGAAATGTATCTGAAAAAAGTAATTATTTACGCGTTTTACTTAGTCTTCATTTGCCTAGTAGTTCTTTCAACTAAGACAACGGATTGCCTTACATAAATTATCAACAAATATATTCATATAAGTGACCATACCTATTGAATTGTTTCAGTAATCAAATGCTTCAAATGACACTGTTAAGACCATACGTAACATGTACAACAATATTATACATTAATGACGTCAAGGAACTGATATTATTATCAGTCAATTTGAATAATAATCAAATGGATAAAACGTGTTCAATGGGTAACAGCATTAACATGTATTCTATCAGATAATTGTACTAACGGTAAACATACATTCCGCGGAAAAAATGCATATAATTGCAGTGTACATGTATGTGTTATATGAACTAGTGCATCAGCAATACTTGGATACTCCATACTGTAATCACATATTTTCATCGAAACTTAAAACGAATCAAATAGAGACTGGGGCATATTATTGTATGCACTGTTCTAAGTATCAATTTTGTACATGAAACGCAAGCATCGACCCTCAGATTTCTATATCGAAAAATGCCGCTCAAAATAAGAGGCGAACATTCACAGAAAAGACATTCTGGTTAAACTTTAGTATTTGAACGTTTTAAACTAGTTCAATAAAAAACTGTTTCTTACTTTCAACTTTTGTTTAGTCTTTTATAAAACTTGGCGGGCATCAGTTTCACGACGTCAAAAACGCATTTAAAAAGTCCACAGCTGGCAATTATGATATAAAACGCCCCAGATAATGCGAGTCAATTTTTTCACAAAATAACATCTGATAAACGATTACTGATATGAGCATCGCTCTGTGAAAAGAGGGTTTAATGCATGTGCGTAAAGTGTCGTTCCAGATAAGCCTGTGCAGTCCGCATAGGCTTATCAGGGACGACATTTTTCTGCCTAAACTGGACTTTCACCAAGAAGAGACTTCCTTTAAATAGAAAAAACATAAACGCGGAAACTTTTGTCCCTGATTAGCCAGTGCGGACTACACAGGCTAATCTGGTGCGACACTTTACGCACCTGCATTAAACCCCTTTTTATCAGGGCACGGCTCATATATAATTTGTACAGACATTTAGTTGGTTTAGTTAGTTTTACTGTTTAAATTAATTAAAACCATAGAAATTGTCTTTTTCTAGGTTATTATTTTTTTTAAATCATAATGTCCGCTATGAATATTGGAAAAGTACATGCATATAGGATCTGGCACGAGTTGTCATATCATACCATATTTTATTCAACGAGTTCAGGAATTTTGTTAGTAAGCGAGCCTTTGGCGAGCTTACTAACGCATTTCCTGAACGAGTTTATTAAAATATGGTATGAAATGACAACGAATGTCAGATATTTTTTGATCACATGCTTTGAAATGAGCAAATTAAATAAATATTTACGCAAACATAATGATAAATCCCGAATGTTGTTTACATTTCGTGACGTCATTTGACCTCGCAACGTCATTTCAGCAAAATAACAAAATGCAATTGGTCAATCGAACGAAAATAAGCCAATGAAAACGCTTAAAAAGTATATTACACATGTGTAAGATAAAAATATTCGTAATGGTTATATTACATGGGAAACAGGGTATGGTCTGTTATAAATGTGTATATATAGAGAATAAAAGGTTACTGTCCCATCGTTTTGTAATATATCAGGCGAGGCTTAGAATAATATAACGGCGAGGCTTGCCGAGCCGTTATTTTATTCGTGCCGAGCCTGATATATTACAAAACGATGGGACAGTAACCTGTTTTTCTTTTTATCATACCACATTTTCCTAAAAATCTGCAAAACATTATATTTTTTTTATATTTAAAATGTACGGATCCTCGCTGATTTTGCCGATCCAGCTTTTACACGTAGACATACATGTAGCAACGGCGTTCGAAAAGACGACACGAATAATCGCTTATTTTAAACATCTTATAAAGAAAAAAAATGTTTGCACTACAAATGGGAAGAGTACATCCCTTTAATCATATACGTCTTGAATTGGAGATCAGGAATGGACTGCAGCGACAAATTTAATCGAAGAACACACTTCACCGAATCCTTTGGAGACGCCATTTTGGAGATTTGTATTGAAATTGACATTTTGATGATGGGGTCAATATTGACATAAGCGTGTTTAATACGTTTGTTTAAATAGTTAAGGATAAGTATTCAGTTATAATTTGTCTTGAATTTCTGTGCAAAACTTGCGAGTGCAATGACTTTATCGATATTTAAGATTTATTGTCCCATTAATGACGTCATTTAACTTCTGTAGTGCGGGCTGTGGTGATTTAAAAAAAAAAAAAAACGTTTTTGTGATTTATGACTTTAAACTAGAATAAAACATGTACGTTCTTGGTATCAAACTGTTTGTTTTGTTGAACCTGATTCATGTTGATAGAAATTGTTGACTTTATTGCAAATCCCACGTAACTCCAACCATTGACTGATATAAAAACTTCCTGTTGACCATGATAGAAAAAATATATCAGGCTAAGTCATACCTGGCAGATATCAATGCGGTGGTATGATAAACCAAAATATTGGACATATACAATAAAGTTTCGTATATACGATATCGCAGATGAAAAGCATACACGTTATTAAATCTATGTATTTGTTTTTCGTAAGGTACAAGGCTTGATAAAAAGGAACCATTTACCTTTTCCGTCTTCTTCACTACATATGCCATCGTTGCATTTCAATGTGCCTGTAACACTCCTACATATGACACTACCGCTGCAGTATCCGCCGTCTGTACCGTCTAAAACAATGCAAACAGCGTTCTTAACCCTTTGTCGTCTGCTAAAATGTTGTCTGCTGAATTTCTAAAATAAGCCATTTCTTCGATTTTTTTCCAAAGAATCCTATCAGAATAGCAAACAGTTTGGATCCTGATGAGACGCCACGTTTTGTGGCGTCTCATCTGGATCCAAACTGTTTACAAAGGCCTTCGAAATTCGGTTCCAGAACTGAAAGAGTTATTATCAACATAGTACACACACAATAACAAGTGTTTCTGAATCTTGCATAGCGTTTCATTTGAGATTAAGTGGAGTATTCATCGAGCGTGATATGGGAAAAAGCTAGTACTGTATATGGCTGCTAGTGTTAAAATGTTGAATACAGTATACATAATTATATTGTTGGTAGGAAACGGTAGGAAAATAAAGAATTTAATAAAATAAAGTAGGTGCATTTGCAATCGCTTTTTAAAGCTATCAATAATATACTGAAAATAATAACCAAACTTGATTGTTATGCTTTTTAAAGTTCATTCAATTCATGACGATATAAGAAATTCAACATGTTTGATATCACAGACAATTCTCTGTTTGCCATTGACACGGTTCATGATATAATCATCTATGCATTAGCAGCGAATTGCAATTCAAATCCTAAATTCGGTATTTATAATCATTCAATAGTCCGACAGGGTTACCTTCTTTGCATAAGCCGAAACTTATATAGATATAAGTCTATTTAAACATATCTTATAATATTTTATCTATACAATGCTACAAGTACAATATATCATACCATACCTTCTACGCAATAGTTTTTAATAACGCGATATCCATGTGTGCACCTGACGCAGACAAGATCTTCTTTCAAGCACCCGGCATAAGCATATCCTCTACACGCAACGCTTCCGGAACACGCGCCACCGAAGGTACCAGCTTAGCAATAAAGAATACTTAATATTAAAATGTATTAAGAGGAAAACTTTAAAAGGCAGAGTGTATTTTATAAGAACCAAAACAATACAAATAGAAAAGGTAAAAGTTTGTCATGCATAGTAAAGAGTTTAAATATCAATCGCTAATATATTGTCAGATCTGCAGTTTACTGTGATAACCTTGCCCGATCCAATACAGAGACTGACTAAAGCCGCTTCCATTTACATTATTCAATCGTCGCACTTATGTAAAGAGCTGTGTATTGGTCAAACAATTAACTTGTAGGAAAAAAACAACATAACAAGATTATGAAAACAGTAATAATGGTCAAACCACAATAGTCTTTTATGTATGATATTCTTACCAGAATGGAGATAACGCATATTGTCGAAAATCACACAAATGGTGCTTCATACAGTTATTACATAAGGTGACGTACATACCAGTCGGGGATCCTAATTTGGGGTCCGTCGTGGTCCCGTATATGAACAACGCCCAGCTGTTCAGATGCAAAGCTTAACACACAACGTCAAACTGATATGTGTCTTGTTCTGAGAAACTGGGCATAATGCATGTGCGTAAAGTGTCGTCCCAGATTAGCCTGTGCAGTCCGCACAGGCTAATCAGGGACGACACTTTCCGCTTAAACTAGATTTCGGTAAAAAGGGACTTTCTTTAAACGGAAAATACCATTTAAGCGGAAAGTGTCGTCTCTGATTAGCCTGTGCGGACTGCACAGGCTTATCTGGGACGACACTTTACGCACATGCATTATGACCAGCTTTCACAGAACAAGACACATAATGTCTCGCCATAGTATCAATCCAATAAATGTTCAGTATACAAGAAAAAGTAATTACTACTAAAATTAAGATAAAAATAAATTATCATTCCTCATTCAAATTGCTAAAATAAATGTTCGAACAATTTGCTACGAGCGATTAATTTGAAAAACAGACACAGACACACACCAATTTTGTATAAATAAGCGTCAGTAAAATAGGGTGTATACATAATACTAGGTATTACACTCTAAATAACTGTCTATATCAATGTTATACAGCAATCTTACTATTGTCGCCGACAGTGTCCTTAATTGTGATCTTCCACGATCCAACAGCAGATTCTCCCCAAAGATGCACCGTCATAAAGGTCCACTCAAACACAGTGTCGTTTGCGTCTTTATATCGAGTACTTAAATATATGAGCATCTATACGAAAGTCTGTTTTAAAGCGTTCAATAAACGAAAAATATTGAAATTACTACTTCAATATATTCGTCAACTTCAATATATTCGTCAAACCATCTATTTGACGTTATTTTAATATTGCCTGTGTGATGCTTTATTATCAATATGTTGTTAGTTTTTTCGATCTTCTGTTGATATAAATATACTTTACAACTTAGACACAACTATTGGCAATAATTTAATTAACGGTAAATATTGATTACGTTACACAATGAAATTATAATTGATATGACCTTACTTCAAGACGGTGACGTCTGTACCAGCAGGTGACTCCAAGTATATTTGTGTGTCCCCTCTTCTTGTTGACTGAAATTGACCTTAATCTCCACGTGCTCGTTGAAGTTTATCTTGCACGTGCTCATATCGATGGTATCCGTCACTGTGTTTCCCGCGGTATTGCTTCTAGACAAAACAACAATACAAACACAGCATTCATCTTATATTATGAACATTGAAAATAATTAGAATTCAATCTTTACAAGTGCATTTGTCTTAAACTATATATGTTTGTTTTGCACCATACGTTGTTGTACCGTTTAAAGCAAATGAAATGACTGTTTTATATCAAAGAATGCTATACAGTATTCATCATGTATTTATATAGAGACAAACCTTCAAACAGGCTTTAAAACACTTGATGTAACCTTTCTCTTTGAAGGTTTTGCATCTAATAATCCAATTATTGGAAACATAAGATTTATTTTTATTTACTTTTTGGTTGAAGAAAATGCATAGCACTTGACTCTAGAAGGAACTGTCTTCCAATGCAGGGCTGCGTCAACCATTGCGTCTGCTTTCATCAATCCGAATCCTAAATATGGACTCACTGCAATGATCAAATGTTCTTAAAGCAAAATATAACTGCCATATTGTTGGAATGTTTTCTTCTGAACTACTTTGCAATAAAGTTAAAATAAACCAGGTTTATTCGTAATGCACATTACACTAAAAGGATCGGTATGTTTATAATCACCTTTTTTACCAGCACCATTTCTGTAGAAACTCGCATTAAGTCCTGCATCCTTTGAATTCTCGACAATTAAATGTTGAACGTCTCTCCATGTCAAATTGGGACTGAAAAACACATGTTAAATTGTTATTAAGTATTATTGTATTGTTTAAAACAAAATTTCATGTTTAAAACGACCCATGCAAACATTGATACATTACCAGAAATGTTAACAGGAATATATGATAACTTGCCATTGGTTAAAAAATGGTTAGTTGTCAATGCTGATAATTTAACAGACACATTGAAAAACAAATGATTTTAAGCGTTACTGGATCAGTTTCACGCGTAAAATATAGAGAACACTACGATTTTAAACGAAGCTATAAATTAGTCTATATCGCACGGAACTCGAAAAAGGTACCCGGACAATCGTCCCGAATCATGGTTTGCGGCATCTCGTCGGCCACGACTACCCGTCGCTATCGGTTTCGATTGGCTGTCTGCAGAAAGACAACGCGATGGTAGAAACAGATGTCTTAAGAATTAGCAAGTACGAGTCGGTTGAAAAACGTGTGCGAAAGAAAACTGTGAGCAACCAACAAACACTGAAGATTTTCTTTGATCAGTATGTGGCTGGAACCATGTCGATGTTGAGTTTCTTCAGAGCGTTGGGCAGCAAATTCGTCTTAGGCACTAGGATGTGTGGTGAATAATCACTATTGACTCGTATACATCCAGCTGTATGTATGAATATACATTTGTTGGTTTTGTCGTTAATGTGTTTTTTTTTTGCATATTTTATTGTGTAAATATGTATATAGATGTAAATATGAGCTCATTTCCTTTTTGTAGACTTGTGTGCATAACATCATAAATAATATTTAACTAAAGAACAACATTTCAACTTTTAAATGCGTTTTTTATGTTTTATTGCGTTCGCAAAATTGACTCTTATTCCATTAAATGTAATTTAAGAACGAATGACCGGGATAGGAATAATGTAGGAACCATATAACGTAGGAACGAATGTCCGGGCTGTCACAATAATGTAGGAACGATTGTCCGGGCTGTCAAAATAACGTAGGAACGAATGTCCGGGCTGTCAAATAACGTAGGAACGAATGTCCGGGCTGTCAAATAATGTATGAACGATTGTCCGGGTTGTCAAAATAATGTAGGGGCGACTGTCCGGTTTGTCAAAACAACGTAGGAGCGAAACGTTCACCTTGTCAGAATAAGCGTTGGAACGATTGTCCTTGGGAGCCATTATCCGTGGAGCGATTGTCCGGGAAAAAATTGTTGGCAGAAGTGATGAAGACGCGTATTAAAGAGCATGTAATTTAATATAATGAAACTTAAGCTTCATCACCAAATGAAGTGAAACATTAATACCGCATGTAGTCCTTAATGAACACATAGCCAAACAATGTGATATACCGAACACAAAACGCTCGCCACAGACACACCTTTCTTACTATAACCGGATGTTCAGTACAATTAAAAAAATAACAACACACAATATTTGACTATGTCGCATTAACTCAAACGAAATTGTGTTAGTGTTATTGCACTTTATATGCATATTACATATTATGATTTAAATCAGCTTTAAACACTCTGTTGTTTCTTCTTTTCCATACCAGCTCGGATGAGTATTTGCTTTATAGAGACTTTTCAAACCTCATGTTGGAATCGCACTAAAAGTGAGTAGAAGCAATCGATTCCTCACTTCAAAAATAAAAAACACTTCCCGATTAACTCACAGTCAACCATACAACAATGCCAATGCCATGAGAATTCCGAGTGACTTAATAGTGAACACGTTTCTTTAAAAGACATCCGTGTTGAATAAAAAACAAATAAATAAGATTTAACTGTATTTCAGTATGATATTTACCATAGTTTAAAATCATATACAATGCACATTAAAACTCTAGTTATGCTTCAAATAGTCATGCTGTGGTGCATATTATTTTAATTAAAAAAATATAAATCGTAAATTATTGCTGCTAAAATTCCATTGAACAGCGCTTTTTTGTGTGTTTAGTAGCAACACTATTTTTAGAACGGATTCAAACGCGCTATTCAACGGCTACCGGGCGTAACGATACAAATTTTGATTTATTGAAAAAGGAGGTGAGTGGTACGGTTAACAGAAAAACAGGTTACTGTATGATCGTTTTGTAATAAATCAGGTTCGGCAAGCCTCGCCGTAATTTTATTTCGAGCCTTGACTGATACATTACAAAACGATCTGGCCGTAACCTGTTATTCTCTATATGACAGTGTTTTGAGTAAGAAGTTCAAACACGACTTACGTGGATTTCTCTGCTTGTTTCTTTTAAAAGCAACGTATTTTCCATTTTAATGTAGTTTAATGTCTACATGTGATGTGTAGATTTGACTACATAATATGTTTGCAAGACCCATTAAAACAACATTCTTAAATAATCTTACCAACATGAGCTCAACACAAAGGATAATTGAAGACGTTTGACAGGATTCACGAAACAAATTATTTATTTTATTACCGTCCCAAGCATACACGCTAATTTAGTGCTCAGTCTTGATATTGTTCATAATAAATTGTACAGAAACATGCACACTACACAATTAAGTGCGTTTGTCTCGATCGTACGTTGCAGCAGACATGCAGGTGCATTGGAGACGAATTTGTATTATCTGTATTGCATGGAAGACGTCTCTGCAAATCTGCTTTCTTCATGTTTCTTAAGCTCACATACCTTTGCATGAACGTGTGTTCGCATTTTTACATAATGAATATAAATGTAGCCATGGAATGAGTATTTCTCATTTGTATCTGTTTTTTACGGATTATTTTGCATGCAATACTCAATGACGTCAGTTGCTGTTTTAGGTCGACACACTAAAATCAGCATTCTACGATCACTAACCAACAGCACCTGATAATGACCAACGACAATAATAGACAAGTATAGTTAGTGTCAAGTATCGCTATTTCTGTCGTGTTGGTGTTGCGTCGATACGTCAAAGGTCACATGGCACTACAGGATTCCGTAGTTTACGGTGCCTATTCTAAGGTTCTTAAAATTCAGATATTTTTGCATTATTACACTACACTGCATGTAAGCATAGCATGCCATCGTCAATTAAGGGTCATTTGAAAATAATGTATGTTATTATTATAGTAAGTGAACAATACAGCTGTATACGAATTAAAGTCATCATTGCGAGAACAGATTACTGTCAAGCGTATGATTTTAACATCCAAGCGTGTTTGTGCCTGCATTGTTTTAATATCATAAAAAAATAAATACAAATATATACAAATATAGACTTTAGTTAGTTACAACAATTTGAGCTACTTTCCTTAATTTATGATATGCGGCTATCACCGACATGTCTGAATCGCGTAAAGTATCGTCCTTTTATGAGGCGATGCCGCCCGCTTAAGCTAATCAAAAACGACTCTTTCCGCTTTGAATGAACACCAATCTTTAATCTGATTATAAAATTGCTTATTCAGTTGAAATTTGTCTACCCTTCTTTGGATAATGAATGGCATCATAGCTACGTTGTAAAATAACTACATGATTAAATATTCAATTGTACAATACCCTGGTAAATAGTGTGAATTTGCTTATCATGTTAATAATACACATTGATGATCGGTTAGATAAACAAGGACACTGTTATAAAGAAGGTGCTCGTTCCGTTTGATCAGTTTATTAACCATTTAAAACTTTCAGATTTACAAATCAAGTGCAGTCATATAATGTTCAAGTTCACAATGGGTAATGTAATATGTTTGTTATCAGCGTAACCTAATTTATGATGCTTTTTACGCTTCTTGAATATTTGTTATTAACAAAACCGCAACACGAAATCAACACAAGTACAGATACGTTATTGTTATTTAACACTATGTCTTCTGTTTGACGCAGATATCAACACTGATATGGTGTGAATTTAAAGATATAGTGTAAACAAGTTCTTCTCAATTTCCAAAGTTAACATGTCTATCAACACAGTTTATAGATTGATATACATTTGATAACCACGTTTGATGCAATCAATTATTAGTTTTATGATTGCGAAAGGCCAGTCAATTTGCAAAAGAAAAGAATCCAGACTGTAATTAAACTAAACGGATATGACACCAGCACGGGGCCTTTTGACGTAAGCAATGGAATTTGCCTGGTACAACAGAGAGCACTAGATCATTGTCAACGAATTCCGTTTGCATTTTTTTTTTTCATTTTCATTTTTTTTCATTCAGATTCATGTCTGATTTATGTCATGTCGCCGTTTATTCAAATCAAGAGCGTTACATGAGCATCTTCAGGCAGCGACTTCCTTAAGTATTTCATTCGCGAGTAAACGTTTTAGAATAAACTAAGCGGTGTCTTTCTATACATAATATATTATATTGAACATTTATTAATGATTGATGAATGTTTATATTTATTTCAGACACACGACTGTTTAAGTGGCGTCATGAAAATACCTTTAAAGATGATACGCCACACTGTAAAGCAATTCTTCAAAACTAGTATATCAACATATGTAAAATCAAGTGTTCCTAGTCAACGTGTCTTTTTTGTTACATTTCTTGCAATATGTTATTACTATACACATCGATATTTAGGAAATCCGGTATTATTTATTGTCATACCTGTTTCCTTCGAATATAATTTACAGAGACACTTAATAGTAAAATGATTTAAGTAATTGCCACAAAAAGGAAATCAACACATTTTGTATTAATCCAAATACACCCTAACAAAACAACCGTAAGACAAGAATGAGAGAAAATGAGAACAAAATTAATAGAAATCACATCCATATGTTTTTTAATGAATTCTCGTTAATAATAAATGAAACAGCCCATGCTCTCTCTTAGCGCACAAATACAACAGATGAATAACAATGGCAATCTTTCAATACATGAGTTCCTGGAGATCATTTGCTGACATTTTTGCTCCATCACAAAGTATGAATTAAATATGAGCCCTTACATTTATTGGTCACATTTGTATGTGTTAAGATGGGTGTGTTGTTCGTCTTTAATCACAACACTAAACGCTGCTGAAAAACAGATGACGAAAGTGACACAAACAAAATAGACATGCATGTCGTTTCACTTGTTTTTTGTGAATTCCAGAAATGAACTGGTTTGCTGCAAGAACCATAATTATGGCAGGTGTGCAACAACAACAAACAAACTGAACAGGCGTCATTTTATTCAGGCTCTCAAAAATTATAAATGTCTTATTAATATCAGTGACAGCACAAATTGTTGATAAAATGCGAACACGATGTATTTAAAAACGTGTTCATAGCATTATAATTTTTTAAAGTACAATAACATGTAGTACAAAGATGTATACATATAAATATCGTATACATATCTTGATTGGTCTAATATAGTTGGTCGGCATTAACTATTTAACACAAAACAGTTAACAGTTAACATAAACATAACAAAAAGAGCCCTTCTGCAACAATGTGGGAATTTTTAAGAGGAATTTTTGAACAGAATGACCGCGTTAAATACATAGATACAACTTCGGAAACATTATCAAGAGAAAAATTCTTCTTCACACACGCTTGTCTTTTATTTAAAGTAAGCGACTTATAGCGTATTCAATACAGAGCAATACATACAATTCGACATAAACTTACACAGGCATTGAAGCGCAATCTACACTTTCTCTATCTTCTCGATGCGTTGCGTAAAATATCATTTGCCGAGTTTTGAAATTACCACAATGACGGTACATATTTTGAAGTGTTTTAAAACCCCATATTTGTCGTGCAATTTTTAAATAGCTTCAATGTGTGGATTACTAAAAATATATCAATAGAAGGAACAGTTTTGACATCAATAATATAACTGAGCACAATATCAAATGCACATTAAACGCAATTGCAACGTTAATGTTTCATTTTCGACCTTTAGTTAACTTTAAAGTTAAAAGTAAAACAGTATTAAACCAAAGAAGATATATGGTGTTGTTTTTTTTTCAAATAAATTTCTCAATGGAATGCTATTTAGTATTATCATGTTATTTAAATCAATTTATCAGTTAAAGGGCTGTTAATTACAAAAAATACACGTTAAACAAACACAAATGGAGGAAGATAAAACGGTTATTAATAAATGCCGACGTCTGTATCATGTCGAAGAAACGACACATGTTCGGATATTTACTTTCTCCAGGATGCGAATCTAGTTGTTTATCAGTATAAATGTATCAAGACAAAATAAAGAAGAATGGTTGTCTAACTGTGGCTCCTCAACTTCCCGCTGTGTCTCGCTCCTCTTTAAGAAGCTTGAATACAAAATGCGTAATAAACGTTATTACTTGGTATTAGGTTAGACGTAAACAAAGGTTTTTCAAGATACTAGTGTTCTACGACCTCGATATATGGGCCAAATACTGACAAAATCCAGACTTTTGTATGACCGTTAATCGTATAACAAACGATCTTGCAAACGATTTTGTGTCATTTGCGGTGATTAAATTTAGTCTTAAAACCTGTTTACGTTATGGTAACTTTAAAACAATGAAAAACATCAAGAATGTTATTAAGTGGTTAATGTCTTGTATTAAGAGGGAATTTCAGCTTTGATCATACAATTAGACTTCATATACAACGTGGTTGCCGACAAGGCCATGCCTTGAGTTGTCAAATACAAGTACGCCCCATGATTAAGGGGAATCAAGATAGACAACAATAAATACAAGTTCTCTCTATTTGTCGATGCTTATAAAATTATACATTTAACTGTTTGGAAAACTTAGACTCACAACTGTGACTGATAATCAGATATGTATCCTTAAAAAGTGTGCTCGAGTTGGAACTTGGTAATCCGTGTTTGTTAATTACTTGATAGACCGCGTTCACCAACAGAAACATAACGATATAAACACCAAACAAAAGAAACAGTTCTTTTATATTTTGATATACTGGCTGTTGAATATTGAAGTAATTCAAAAGTCATGCGTGTGTAAGTGTTCATCAAGAAACACTCGCATAGTGTTTTCTGCTACGCAAATGTTTCATTGAATTGGTTCCAAGGAAGTCCATCTGTTTCGTTATGTTTCGCAAACAGGGTTTCCTTTGAATTCATATGTGACAGTAACTTCACAAAGCGCCGCTCATACATACATTGATTTATGTTTACCAGCTGGCGAATACACCATATAAGATATACATGGTATGTACATTCGCTTATAAATGGCAACAAGAACCGATCTTCGCTAAAATTACCAGCAAATCTCTATAAACGTTTTGTACACTTTAACTAACCTGCATACCAGCAGAGGAGAATGATTTAAAGGACATGACTGAGCCGATTCATGGCACACGTGATTGTATTATGACATTGCTTCTATGGCAAGTCCATTTTTTTCCACGATAAAATGTCGTACAGTTTCACATGGCTTTTAGTGTGTTGTAGGGGATCTGAAAGAGCCACCTGGTGTTGTCCGGATGTTCATGCAATGTTAATGTGAATATAAGTTATTAATACGCCGACGTGTTTTATTCTGCGCATATGTTTAGGTGCAATGACTCATCGTTCGTAGTATATGACATAATGCAACATGTAGTGTAACAATTAACATATCGCACAACATTTACAAAGAGCACGCACTCGAGAGCATTGGCATTCTTGCTTAAGATATTCAAGACAATTACTATTACAATCCGCTAATTACTTGTTTCGTTTTTCTTTTCTCTTTAAAAGTCAGCGCGGATAAGAATAAGCTATATTTAAATTCCCAAACCAAATGCGACAAAGTGAGCCGCTATAATGCATAACATTTTTCAACATTTTGGTACATTCAAAATAAAAATAACATTAAGAACTTGAAAGACGCTCGTTAAATTAAACGCCTTTTGACATTATTGCGATTATTTCCGACTTGTAGTTGACTTAAAAGTTAAAGTGAACTGTATCAAAGATATCAGTGTTTAAATAAACACAATTTATGAGCCGTGTACCTTTCTCATTTAAATCCAGTTATCAGTTGACTAAATACCACCGCCGTTATGAACTATTCAGTAATAAGACCAAGAGAACAATAATAAGTATTTATTATCCAAAAATGAAACTAGAAATAACGATATTTGCCATTGTTTTATTACTTTAAAACAAATGCTGCTTATTAATGACGCTATTTTTTAAACTTATATTTGAGCCGTGCTCTGTGAAAAGGGGGTTTAATGCATGTGCGTAAAGTGTCGTCCAAGATTAGCCTGTGCAGTCCGCACTGGCTAATCAGCGACGACACTTTCCGCATAAACTGGATTTTTTGCTAATAAGAGACTTTCTTGAAACAGAAAATATCATAAAAGCGGAAAGTGTCGCCCCTGATTAGCCGGTGCGGACAGCACAGGCTAATCTGGGACGACACTTAAAGCACATACCTTAAACCCCCTTTTCACAGAGCACCGCTTATTTGCATTCTGATAGTGCTGATTATGTTGATGCTCGTTGTGGGTGTTGGTCATTATTATTCTGCAAAGTTGCTGCTTCTGTCTGTTGATGCGGAATATATATCGATAATGCTGCTGAAATTAGTACTTAGAAGCAGAGGAAATCGAACAATGGTGAAATATACAACAAAAAGCAAAATGTTGCCTATGATACATTCGAGTAGGTCTACAGTGATGTTTTTTTATTATAATGAGTTAAAACATATTCTGCTTATTTTATACGGTAACCATTTTCATCGCCTATTTCGCAATATCTCTGCAATACGTATTCTCTAAATTTGATTTCTTAATTGAAAGTTCTGTTCTGTTCTGCAATCTAACTAAGAAACGTGCGTCACGACCGAATTGATAATTAAACTTAATCTGACATAATATTTAATCTTGATAATTACATTAATAAAAGAACTCGAAATCGACATGAAGTTTTACGTGGAAAACAAAGCAAGGTGGATTTTTTCCCCAGAAAGTCTTCTTGATCATTGTTAACCTTAACAATTCTGACGTCTGATGTTTACTTGTGTTTATATTGAGTAATAAGATTTAATCCACACACTCAAATGGAACTCAGTCTAGAGTATTGCTTTTGATTTATGATATTCCAAACAGCGTTGTTTATTAACAACACATTGAACATGTATATGAAAAAAACTTATATATCTGGCATTATAACTTGATCTAAAAGTGTTTAAGTTACATTTTACTCCTTCATCAAAATGATGTTAATGAAAGGGAATAAACGTATCTACTACATTTTGTTTTATTTGTGCATAACAGTACACATTAAATTTTATTTATATTGTCATATATAGAGGGGTTATACTTTCTTAATTTTAAATAAAACATGTGCATTTATGACATATTAGACAAGATATTAAAGACAAATTTTATTTAATTCTAAGAATTGAACTCTTGAAAATTATCGGGGAAATTTTTCCTTTATCTATCACTTACCAGACAATATAGAATATAGTTTTGATGCATGCCGTGTCATTGTTCATTATTTCCCATAATAAACATACAATTCAAAATAGAAGTACGTCTTAAAAACCCGTTCCAAGTTACAAATACTTATCAACACTCATAATTGAATTTTAAAAATACTGAAGCGTAAAATGACTTATCAGTTAATTATGATATTTGATCAGTGTCTATGGGCAATCTAACTATCAGAAAATGTCTGGTGGGTATCGAACAAACAAAGCAGCTATTGGAGCTGGTTAGCTTGGTAGAAATATGTTTTTTTTTAAATCCTGAGTACTTTGTTTCAAAGTGTTCAGTTTTCCAGGTCACCTTTCCAATCGATGCCGTTGACATTTCAAAATAAAAAGAGAGACAAGTTTTACATATGATATTCTTTTTTTTTAAAACACACTTCCACCGTACATGTACATCTTCGGTAGTTTAAATATATTTCTATTTCTCCCTTTACTGAGCAAAATAATTCACGGTAATACATGGAAAGCAAAGAAATATATTCTCCTTTGTTGTTTATTCTTTAGTTTATTTATAAGTTTAAGAATGATACCATCCGTCTTTTGATATCAGCGGTTTTCAAACTAGAAAAAAAGATATTTTACATTCGATCAAACGATGCATTCTTGATCACAACATCCCATGCAGTTTAACCGCACAATTTAATTTCTTTGGCCTGTGCATTACAATGCAAATTCTCGTAGGTCTTTAAAATAAATCCCGACTGGGT